>NC_134538.1:120812436-121054936 GCF_050624435.1 Tenrec ecaudatus | reverse complement strand
TTAAGCTTTCTTTGTGGAATTAGGCATTCTAGCAAAAGCAGGGGTTCTTACCCTCATCCTCCCGTTCCTGACTGCGGGCCCGTCTTCTGCCAGTCTCAGCACATACAGATCCATCTTGTACTCTCTTCCTCCACGGATGCTGAATCCGAACCCTTTGGTGCCCTTCTCCATGTCCACAGTGAAATAATCAAAATCCTTTGGGGTGGGGAAGAAAATGAAACAAACAATTGTATAATATCAGAATATTGATGATCAATCTCTATTCTCTTACAGTCAACATGCTTGCCCTGTGATTTTGTCAGAGACGCCATCTGACCTCACGATCTAGCAAAATGCAAGACAAAACTCCCCAAACTCTGAGTTTTGCTTTATCTGGTCACTAAAAGAGCTACAGTGTAGCGTGTTTACTTCGGGATAAGTCAGTTTGCTTGACAAACATGTATTTAATGCATGGAGTATAATAGCAAATAAATGCGTCAAACTGTGTTGTATGTAAATTACAGGGTTTGCCGATGAGAACAGTGGAGTTCAGTAGGGTCTTACTTTAGCTTTCTTTGGCACAGACTACTGAAGATCAAGTGGAAATGCAAAATGCAATTTCTCATCTGTATCAATATTGCATGACCAGTATTCCTGGACGGAGTGCTGGCGGTAGGTAGTGGGGACTTGTTGGGCTGCTAACCGCCAGGTCGGCAGTTCGCACCCCCAGCTGCTCTGTCTGTAAACAGTTACAGTCTTGGAAACGCACAGGGCCAGGTCCCGCCTGTGCTGCAGGGTGGCTGTGCGTCAGCATCGCATCACACAGTGCGTAGTCCCTGGTTTTCACTATCCATCTTGAAATCTTTGGGGATAAGTGTGCTTTTCAATCCATGATAAAGCACAACATAATCAGATAGAGTGGAAACTATACTTAATTTCCATCTTCCTATTGAATTACCAAGGACCGTGGTGGCACAGTGGGGTAATCCGTGGATGGCTAACCACAAAGTTGGCAATTCAAATCTACTAGACACTCCAAGCGGGAAAGAGGAGGCTGGCTGCTTCAGCAAAAGTTTCCCAAACAGCGGAACCCCCAACAGGGTCACTCTGAGTTGGAATTGGCTTGAGGACAGGGGGGTTTAGTTACCAAGTATTATAGAGTTGCTAGATGCCAAGCAAATATGGATCTTTACGTGGCTTGTCAAGGGAACCCTTCCTTTAGGAAATTAAAGCCCAGCAAAGCCCTTGAAGCTGGGTCCATTCAGGATCCGATCAGCTGTCACCACACCTCCACTGTGTGTGCACAGCAGTTGGTAGACAGGTGTTCCAGAGGCTACACCTGGGAGACCGCAGGCCTGGCCTTATCCTGACACTGAGGACCTGGGTCCCTTGCCCCATAATGACTTGTAGGGACAGGGCCTTAGATTTAACACACTCTCCTTGCTGACATTGAAAGTCCTTCGCCCTAGCAGCATCCTCTGAGGCCACAGAGAAGTGCATCTGTGTCACTGAAAAGGCAAGGGGCCAGGAGTTGGCTCGAGCATGAATCCAGCCAGGATTCGTTCAGGGCAACGTCACTCACCCACTCTGTGTGTCTCTCTGCATGTACGCATGTGTTTCGTGCGTGCGCATTTATTCCAAAATGTACTTATTTGTCCAGGCTGTTCAGATGAGGCAATAGGGCCAGTAGGAAGCTCTGTCTCCCCTACTGGGAGGTCAGGAGCCTGCCCTGGTCTCGGCCAAGGTACCTGGGGCTGCCTGTAGTCTGACAAAGGGTACTGTCTGGTGTCCGGGGAGTGCTGCCGGTAGTCCAGCATTGGCGGCTGCCGGTAGTCCAGGGGTGGGGGCTGCGCGTAGTCGCCCCCAGGGGGCTGCCTGTAGTCCAGCGGAGGCTGCCGGTAGTCTGTGAAGGGAGGCTGCCGGATGTCTGGTTTCACATCTTGCCTGGCCTTCACCTCTGACCTGTAACTACACAGAAGGAAACAGGGTTCAGCCTGCCACCTCAGCGGTCCAAGGAACCAGCACATCGCAGGACCTCGCAGGAGAGTGACTGCTCCGGGTGGTCCTTTTGTACATTCAGGGTTCTGAAAAGATTAGATAGATACTCTTTTTAAAGATATTTGACCAACACACACACACACACACACACACACACACACACAGCACATGCGTATTCCTCTGACTCCTTAAGAAATCAAGGTACAATTAATAGTTCAACTAAAACTTAGTGGGAAATGTTTCAGATGTCTTTTCTTTTTGCTTTTATAGAAGCACGCTGTATATAGATAGCTACACAGCCCATCCCCACAAACACGATCAACAACAATCTCCCATTAAGCCTTCTAGCAATATGGCTCTCTTTCTTATTTATTTTTTAGATTTCTCACTTTGACTTTGGCGCTTTGAAAACTGTACATCCTCAGCCGGCCCAGGGCGAGGCACTGAACATCGCCAAGATACCAGTCAGCCTTCACATGAGCAACACAGTTCTCAGACTCTCACCCCTTCTCCTACACGGTCCCCTCGTGGCAGATCATTTATACCCTCATGAGAACATGGTTGAAATAATCTCTCAAGATCATATGTAAAAAAAAAAACCAAACCCCACACAATTGAAGGCTCCTTAGTCTACTCTGTTAGCTCTTTTTGAACACAGAGGTTAAAGGCATGTTAACAAGGTGTAATCAACTACAAATCAAATAGAAAGTCATTAGGTCATTGATAAAAGCAGAAACACATTATTCAGAGGTTAAATACCAGACAATAGCTATTCAGACGACTATTGTGGCCATATGCTTAAAGTGAAGGCAAAAATGATTATGTTCAACAGTTGCTCTAAGTTTATTTCTAGATATAGTTACTAATAAAATCCACACCGAGACCAGAACCAGGAGTTTAGTGTGGCTTTGTGGAGCCAAACTGCTCTAAGCTGAAGAGAGTTCCCAGTTCTCCAAAGCAGACTACCACATTCAATATCAATGCTTATGGTATCTTTCATAAGGGGAACAAAGAGAAATGATCATTATGGAGATATTATTGTTGCTAGGTGCTTGACTTACAACTACCTTATCTACAAGAGGACGAAACACTGCCCGTTCTTACAGCAGCTCCACAATGGTGCTTAGTTTGAGCCCGTTGTTGTAGGCAGGGTGTCACTCCCTCTTGCCCAGGGACTTCCTCTTTTTGTTGCCATATTATTTTACCGAGCATGCTGTCCTTCTTCAGGAACTTGGCTCTCAACATGTCCAAAGTACACGACACAAAGGTTCACCATCCTTGCCTCTAAGGAGGATTCTGGCTGTCCTTCAAAGACAGGTTTCTTTGTTCTTTTGGAAGCACTAGTTTCAAGTCTTCGCCAGCCCTGAAATTCAAATGAGCCTATTCTGCTCTGGTCTTCTTTATTCGATGTACAACTTTTACATGCATATAGGTGACTGAAAATACCATGGTTTGCGTCAGGCGCACCTGAGTCTTGCACTGGAGCACTTTGAAGAGGCCTTGTGCAGCAGATTGACCCAAGGCAGTGCGCCCTGCGATCTCTTAGCTGCTATTTCCATGAGCATTGACTGTGGATCCATGCACGATGAAATCCTTGACAACTTCAGACTTTTCTCCACTTATCACGATGTCGATGTTACCTGTTGGTTCATTGTGAGGATTTTGGTCTTCTCTACATTGAGTGGTAATCCATACTGAAGGTGCTGTCTTTGATCTTTATCAGCAGAGGCTTCAACGCCTCCTCACTGTCAGCAAGCGAAGTTGCGTCATTGGCAGGCTGTTCCTAAGCCTTTTTCCAATCCTGATGCGGCCTTATTGATATGGATTCAGTGTACCTCTGTTGTTTCTTACTTGTTGCCATGAGCTTTAATGAGCTACTCGGGGCTTGAAGGAGATTTGAGAACGTATTCTACATATGAATTCATCGAAAATTAGTATGGAGGGTACAAGGGACTGAAAAAATATTCAGCACCAATGAAAAGTTGAAATGTGTGAAGTACTTTTTACCTTTAAGGTGTATGGTGTCTTTATTAGCCTTTGATCTCACTGATGCTGGTTACGATGACAACTTTTTTAGAAGAAACATTTACTTGAATAATTGCCATGAATGAAATCTAATATTTTTTTGTCTTACCTTTTTGTTTTTCTAATTCTAGGTATCTAGTTGCAATACTTAAAGAGTCCATGGGCAAAATATTGAACGATAGAGGAATCACTCAGAAAAATAAATAAAATAAAAGGAAAGACTATACAGAGTCACTGTACCAAAAAGAACTAGTCAGCATTCAACAATTTCAAAAGGTACAATATGAGCAAGGACCAATGATATTAAAGGAAGAAATCCAAACTGAACTGAGATTATTAGCCGGAAACAAGGCTCCAGGAACTGATGGAACATCAATTGAAATGTTTCAACAAGCTGATAAAACACTGGAAGCACTCACTAGTCTATGCCAGGAAATTTGGAAGGTAGCAATTTGGCCAATTAACTGGAAGAGATTCATATTTATATCTAATCCAGAGAAACATGGTCCAACAGAATGTACAAATTATAGAACAATGTCACTGAAATCACATGCAAAGAAAATTTTCCTGAAGATCATTCAACAATTATTGCAGCAGCACTTTTACAGAGTTCTGCTAGCAGGGGTCCGCGGGCGGCAGTTTGAGGATGCCTGTGCTAGAGGATCAGGTCAGACTCAGAAGAGAATGTGGATCGAGGGATATCATTACTGATGTCAGCTAGAGCTTGGTTCAAAGCAGAGAATAGCGGAAAGATGTTTACTTGTGGTTCATTGACTATGCCAAAGAACTTGACCATGTGCATCATAACAAACTGTAGACAGCTTGAGAAGAATGGGAATTCCATTTTTCTCATGATGAGGCAGTAGTGCGAGCAGACTAAGGGCACACTGCATGGTTTAAAATCAGGGAGGGTGTGCATCAGGTTGTCTCAGCACGTGCAGAGCAAACCATTGGAGAAGATGGATTATATAAAAAAGAATGCAGCCTTAGGGTGGGGGTAAGGTGATTACCAACAAGCTATGCAGGTGACACAGCCTTGCTTGCTGGGAGTGCGGAGGACTGGAAGCACTTGCTGAGGAAGATCAAAGACTGCAGACTTCAGTATGGATGACAACTCAATGTAAAGAAAACAAAAATCCTCACAACTGGACCAATAGGTGACATCATGATAAATGGAAAGAAGACTGAAGGCGTTAAAGATTTCCGTTCACTTGGATCTATAATCAATTCTCATGGAAGCAGTAATCAAGTGATCAAATGATGCACTGCCGGGGGTAAATGTACTGTACAAGACCTCTTTAAAATATTCCAGTACAAGGCTGTGACTTTGAGGACTGAGTCTGGTCCAAGTCCCGGTGTTTTCAATTCCCTCCTGTTCAAGTGAAAGTTGGACATTGAATAAGGAAGATCGATGAACCACTGGTGCAGTTGAACTCTGATGTTGGGGAAGGATATTGAAAGTACCGTGTAATGTCACACTCTTGAAGTTGTGGTGTTTTTTTCTTCATTTTTTGGTGTATGAAAACCAGGACTGATGAACCTATAGAATCAGCAAGTGGAATAAGTATTTTGGGGAGAGGGGGACACAGAGGTGGTGGTAGGGTGAAGGGGTGATGATGTCAAGGGGTCCATATAGAAAAAGAATGCTTGGAAACTGTGGCAGCAAACGTACAATTCTGCTTGAACTATGGAATGGTTTGATATATGTATTAATCCAAATTAATTTAAAAAAGGAACAGTGTTCTGAACACACACACACACACACACACACAAAGAAATCTGTCTTTGAAGAAGTACAGCCAGAATGCTCCTTAGAGGAAAGGCTGGTGAGACTCTCACGGACTTTGGCCATGCTGTCAAGGGAAGGCTAAGTCAAGTAAGACTAAGATTGCTACACTGAATAGTATGATGCTGATATTTTTAGTTAGTCCTTGAATGATTAATTTAGGCATAAAGCCTGATAGTGGGGGTACTCCTGCTATGGATAAAAGGATTGATAAGAGCATTATTATTATTAGAGAACTATTTCATACCACTGATAATGATGTAGTTGTTGAGGTTATATAATTAATATGATAAGGTTGGTGATGTAAAGGTAATATAATATGTCACGTTCAGTATTGTGAGTGCTGGATTATAAATAATGATAGCGGCTATTCAGCCTATGTGGCCAATGGATGAATATGCTTTTATTGTTTGCAGTTGAGTTTGATTTCGTCCTCCTCACCCCCCATTAGGGAGGAGAGAATAGGTAAAGGTAAAGTAATGTGAAGGTTTACAGAGCGTGAGATTTGATGGAGGATAGATAGAGGGGTGAGTTTTTTCCAGGTTTAGAGAATTAGGCTTGTTGATAAGAAGGCTCCTTCGGGTACTCAGCAGTGAAATGGGGCTATTCCTAACTTTATTATGAGGGCAATAAGTATAAGGATTGAAATGGTTGTCTAGTTCGTTTTTATAAGAGTTCATTGACCTGAATTCATAAAATTTAATAAAGCTGCTATAAGTAAGAGAATGGAGGCAGTTGCTTGAATAAGGAAATATTTGGTTGCAGCTTCAATTGATGGTGGGGTGTGCGATTTTATAATAGAGGGATAATAGCAAACATTTATTTCAAGTCCCATCCATATTAACAGTCATTGGGAGCTAACTGCAGTGATTAAGGTACCCGGAATTAGAGTAATTAAAATAGTAAAGAGGATGAGGGGGTTTATTAGTACAGGAAGGGGTAAACCAACAATTTGGGGGTATAGGCCCAATAGCTTATTTAGCTGACCTTACTTAGAATATGCATGCGTCCTCAAACTATTTATCCGGCCGCCAGGTGTTTTTGCCCCGTTTGTTTTTACTTCAAAATAAGATATGTGCAGTGTGCATAGGAATTTGTTCATAGTTTTTTTTTTAAACTATAGTCCGACCCTCCAATGGGTCTGAGGGACAGTGAACTGGCCCCCTGTTTAAAAAGTTTGAGGACCCCTGGACTATGGTGCAATATGGTAGCACAGAGATTTTTGGATTCTCTAGTTTAGGTTCAAATCCTGGAGAAGGACATTGTGCCTGGTAAAGCAATGTGGCAGCAAAAAAAGAGGAAGACCCCGGACAAGACAGACGGGCACAGTGTGTACAGCAATGGGGTCAAACGTCAGAGCAATTGTGAGGGCTGCACAGGGTGGGAAGTGTTTTATTCTGTTGTGTACAGGGTTGCTATCTGATGGGACTGACTTGATGGTACCCAACAACAACAACAACAACAACAACATCTGGTGAGAACACCCTGAAAGTGCATGGTAATAGAGGTAGGTGTCTGGGGAGTTCTTGGAAAGGGACGAGTCATGCAGTTCTTTCCATCAATCTTCGTGTCCGGTCCCCTTTGCAAAGTCCCCCTGGAGATGTGAGCTAGTCCTGTAGGGAGTTGTGTAATTCAGACGTCACTTTCTTCTCCAGCTAGTTGTCCACTCAGCTACTAAGGTCAAGATCATGCATGCTGAGAACTGAATTATTCAAGATACGTTTGAATAAGATGCTTATCTATGCAAATATATGTGTTTAACAAAAGGAATTGAACTGTGGGACCTTTTCCAGGAGTGGTCATTTCCTTCCTGGAAATAGCTTGCTTGGTGGTTGGATGTCACATAGCTTTCAGTTACAAAACAGCCACTTTATTTTCATGATCTGTGTGGTATCTGTGGGACGTATCCAGTCTGTGTTTCATTTCCAGCCAATTATGTTATGAAGGATTGCAAAGACTAGGGTGGAGCGTAAGAGCCTTCCAGAAGATTAAGCAAATGACTAGAAATAGGCATGGTCACAAGTGCAAGTGCCGTCTTCCAGGCTCCTGTTCAAACACTCACGCTTCATCACACACCAGCGCCGCGCTGTCCCGATTTTAAGTTGAACTGCGCCTTAAAGAATGCTATTAGCAAGGAAAACCGGTTTGATTTTTTATGAGACGTCCCAAACTTTGAGTGATACAACGGCTAGGGTAAAATATGCCGCTTTGCGTTTTTGAAACACTTTCTTTAGAGAAGATTCCGGGTTCTTTAAAGAAAAAAAAATACAATTCTTATTACGTTCTCATTAGACCGTTTACTTAGGAAAGATGGTCATCAATTATACCCTTCATAGTAAAGAATGCCATTATTAAAGAAGCGTTTGCCTTGATAAAACCAGAGAGTTAATGGTTGCTTCTGAGGAGTTTGGAAAGGCTGTAAACAGTTGGGGAACTCAGAGCTGCTGGCCAGGCCGCAGGTGACTTCAGTGAGGGCTTCCACGCCGTGGGAGCGCACCGAGACGCCTCCCATTCTGTGCACTGCAGAGAGCACCGGAAGTGGATTATTGCAGATGCACTCAGGTTAAAATGTAACACCGTATTATTTGATCTCCTCTTTAATCCATTTAAAAATTTTGTTCTACTTTTTAATATTTTCTACTTTCTTTTCCATTGGGGTTTTTCTCTGTTTAATTTTGTTATTTTTGTTTTTGTATGTTTTGCTGTATATGAAATCTAGGATAGGTAAATTTATAGAGACAGTAGCCGGATTAACATTTTTTAAAGAATATCATTGGCGGGCAATGAGGGAGCTAATAACAACAAGCACAGGAGAGAAGAAAAATCTAAAGTTGACTGTGGGGATGATTGTGCAACTCCTTGATATTCTTGGACCTCTGAATTGTATGTTATGTAAATTATTTGCCAAGAAAACTGTTACAAGACAACACGCCCCACAAATTAAAGAAGAATCCTTTTCCCATCCTTGAACACCTGAAGTTCCAGGTGTAGTTGGTAAAAGAAATCAACCTCCATGCTCTGCACTGACCTTACCATTTAACAAGCCGCCCATCAGCCTGGGGACATAACCACATTCTCCTTTGCTGGGGGAGGTGAACTGTCCCATTTATACTACTGGAATAGAGTCTCCTGAAGAATTAAGCAAATGACTAGAAATGGGCACAGTCAAAACTCGTAACATCGGCCTTCACGGCCCTCATTGGAGTAAGTCTACTACACAGTGGCTCTTTGTAATAGCAGCAAATGATTCTCTTGGGTTACTGCCTTCTTTATGCTCATATGAAAATTATTTTATGTTCTCTGGGTTTGTCCTCGAGGATGTTGGGGAGAGTAGTGTGAGGAGAAAGGAACTGAGAGGAAATTTGTACTGTGTGCTTGCTTGGCACCTAAGCTGCTTTGAAGTCATTTCTAGTGAGGGTCTAGAAAAAGACAAAGTATTTTTCCTTTGATACCAAGCCTACCTTTGAAGACATAGGAAAGTGTTTCTGGTATCTGTAAGATGACTGAGTTTAGTCCTACGCAAATGAGCTATCCACTAACAGTTATCCTGTGAAGCCAGAGAGCCAGAGTGCCAGTACAGGCCCTAGAATTAGAGTGGGTGCTTGTAGATGTTTCATATTATTGGAGAAAAACAGCTAAGAACTCTGGGCAAATGTGAGAGTGATTTATAAAACTTTGGATCAGCTTGATCTGTTAATTGCAGAGTAAGAAAATGATCTATACTGTAGCTAGGAAGGAAAACAAACGCACAGAGGGGGTCAAGGTGCCCCAGCTGAGTCAGGAGCAGACGGGACATGATAGTGGCCTCACCCACTGTTGTTCTCCCACTGAACTAATACACTGGGGTCGAGATGAGCCACCTCAAAGTTGGAAGCAACTGCCTTTACCCAGGGGAGCCAGACTCTGGAAAGGCGAGGAGGGAATTGTGGCTGGGAGTTGGCATCTAGAGTGGGGGAGTCAAGAAGAAGCGTCTGAAACTGGGTCAGAGATTGCTGGGGCGCTCGGGTTCTTTGTCCAGAGTCGCTATGAGTCCCAGGGAAGCCAGTACCGTCTGTTGAAATAACACGCGGTGAAAGCAAACGCTTTGGGGCCTGCTTACTGAGGCACGCAGGACCGACTCTTCTTATAGCGCGTCAACTTTTTACCTCTGAATCATTGGCTTCGTGGGACTCAGTCTCTTCTCTTCCCTGGCACATATTAAACACACAGCAGCTGAGGACAACAAACATTCACTCTTCTCGGGAAGCAATGGGGAAATCAGAGCAGGACAAGGCTTTATGGAAATGATACCGGTGGCACAGGGGAAATATTTGCTTTTCGGCAATGTGAGCGAGGACCCAGAGTGTGCTGGCAATCCAAGCCAGGGTCTCACGTCTTCGTCCTCAGCGTAGGAGGCAGGAGGGGGGCAGATGGCTAGAAAAGGATTCGAATCATGAAGGGGTCAGTGAGGGTTTGCTGTTCAGGGATATGCCCTTGGGTTTTTCGCCAGTAGAAGGAGGGACAATAACCTGGAAGCATATCTTTCTCTCTGGCTTTCATGGCTAGAGGTACCCTATTACAAGTCACAATAAAAAGGTAATGCTATTTTTACATGCAACCCTCCCCTTTTATTTTTAAGTCAAAGTGCTTTATTCACCTGAGTGAAGATTGCGATCTTTAACCACATAAAGGGAATGGAAGGCCCTCGTTAGGTGGCAGGAAGAGAGATGCAAGGAGTCCCTTGGTGGGGCCAATGGTTAACATGCTCGATGACTAACCTAATAGCTGGAATTTGGGGTTCACTTAGAACCCCTTGGACGAGGGGCCTGATGGTCTACTTCTCAGAAGCCGGCCACTGAAAGCCCGAGGGCGCACAGTTCTACCCTGACCCTCAAGGAGTCGCCACGAATCACGGCCGCTTCCGTAACCACTGGGAAAGAGGAGGCAAGATGATCGCAACCCTGAGCAGTACAAAGGCTAACGTCCACTCATTCACGCCTCCCACAGTTTGCCCGCTCCATGGTGCCATTGTTCTCAGAGCCACCGCGTTCATGGCTCGCTGGACCACAGGCACAGTCTATGAGCTGCCTCCCCTTGCTCTCTCTCGGCGACCTCTGCTTGTTCTCTGTGGGGCTGTACAAGAGATCTTCTTGAGAGGCCAATCCCGGATTATCATTCTCCTGCTTCAAACCCTTCAATGACCCCCACTATAGGCATTTGTCCCTTCATGTCCATGATATGTTCTACCAACAGTAATGCTGTGTGACTTGGGAATTATGCCGACACTTGGGTCCTCAGGCTCCGGAGGGTAGGAGCTGCGGCTGCTGGAATGTGGCAGATCCCAAAGTGGGGGAGCCTCAGGGGAGCCTATGCAAGCTCTGCAGCCTCATGAAGGTCACTGCAGAAAGGATCCTGGTTCACACAGGGCAGCAGGGAAGCAGTCTCAGTGACCTGGTCCCCTCAGTCCCGGCTGGGTCATTTGATGCCATGTTTTCATGGGTGAGGATGTCAGAGTGGGTTTACTGTTAAATCGGGCTGTATCTCCTGGAGGGTGTGTGTCAGACTGTGGACATATGTGTGGTCAGACATTGCCCAAACAGATGTAATACAGCGCATGACTGTATAGTGAAAGATAGTTATATGTACTATAGCTACAAGGCCCTTTGGGGCTGTACCCTCATTGGACACCTCTCAAGTCTTGGTCCCCATCTTACCCTACATCCGTCTTATTTTTGTTTTTCATACTTCCATCTTCCTTCCTCCCTAAAGGATTTCATATGTGCTGTTCACATGGCCTGGCCGGTCTTCAATATGCTCTCTTGCTCCTGTGAACCCCAGCTCGTCCTCAGTCACCCATCATTCCAGGACAGAGACGGGGTCTTATTCACTGGCAAAAGCATACATCCAACATAGACAGTCTCAAAATCACACTGATTCACATGGACATTTCCACTGTGGCCTATCCTGTCCCCCAACTCTCTCTCTCCCTGCCTCTCTTACCCCTCACAATGAGAAAATCTAGAGGAAATGTTACCTGTTTTCATGTCCTTGCAGCTGAAGCGGCTGAGGAGGAGCTGGCTGGGCGACGGGGCTGTTGGGCGTGGCTGGGCTCTGCTGGGCCAGCGGGCTGTGCTGCTGGGCCATAGGGCTCTGCTTCTCGGAGCTGGGTGCCGACGCGGGGCTGTTGAGTTCTGTGATGGGGAACCACAAGTATGGTCAGGTTGGCAGTGGAGCAAAGGCAAGAGGTGGCAACTCTGCCTCCTCAGTGACTCAAGGCTGCGATGATTTCAGGTTTGATTCAGTTTTAAGACAGCAAGTTAAACTTATCACGTTTCAATACCACTTCCAAAATTAACATTCTTACTTCAGTCCTAATTATGGGCGAAGAAAGTGAGGACGAGAATCTGCCATTTGGTTACAAGAAAAGATTGCAGTTTTAAAAAAATATCCCGTTAAAACTATTAAAAAAAATTCACAACTAAGCTCTGAAAGAGTCTTCTTCCAGCTCCACCTGCTGGGAAGAAGTGTTCTGGCCTCTCTTCTGGTTGTCCTGAGAAGGCATCCCTGCTTTCAGAGCTTGCGAAGGAAGCATCCTGGAATACACCCTTGGGGAGGTTCCATCCCCACCCTCCACTTATTGCCTCAAAGCCACAAACCCCCTCCACATCACGACTCTCTACAAAGAACACAGGGAGTTCTCTAAGTTCTCCTTGGCTTAAACGGCTTCTAGATTTTTCTTGTCACAGCATCAGATTTTCAACAGAAACCATCTGTACAGGTGGGAACAAATGTCAAGGCAGACACATTGCAATGGGGGTCACCGAGGAACATGTTGGCTTTAAAAAAACCCAGCAACTCTTTACTGTTAATTGGGTCAAGGCGTACAGACCAGATCAATTTTCCGTTCAACTTTTCATATATATTTTGTGTCATCTCCTTGACGGCGATTCCCACAAGGAACATCCCGCGTCTCCTCCTTGTTCCCTGTGTTTCTTGATCCTGCTTCCCCTTGTCCCCTCACCTTTCTGAACTTTGTCTTGGGGTGGATGCTGCCCTATTGATCTCAAGTGGCTGCTTGTTCTATAGTATCCGTACCTCACTGGTGTTATTGCTCCCCTATCTATTAATTGACTGAAAATTGACCCACTGGGTGAGTTCAATTTTCAGTGAGCGAATTTTGTGTAGCGTAAATCGCCATCAATTGTTTATACACCGTGGTATCTGCTGATCAAAGGTCTTAAAAAATGGTTCTTTTCTTTTTCCCTCTTTCATTTTGGGCGATAAGAGATGAACTCGAGCAATATTTCTGTTTAAAGCACCCGTCCGCTCCCCTTTCTCCCAAGTCCATTTCCCTCCCACTGCATCAGTTTCTCCAGCTGGTCACTACTGACATTTCATGGAGGGCATTTTTTTTTCTTGTGTGTGTGGGGGGGTTATCCTGCTGCAGCTCTGACCCCCACCCCACCAGATGCCAGTGGCACCCTTCCAGAGATGTGATACCTGAAAAATGTCTCCTGCCATCACCCAATGCCCGCTGGTGATATTTTGTTGTGAAACATCATGTCCGATCTCACTCGCAGCAACCTTGTAGGATGGAGCAGGGCTGCCGTACAGGGGTTTATGGACTGAAATCTTTGCGTCAGCAAATCCTCAGGTCTTCTCTGTGGAGCGGTTGGTGGGTTTGAAATGCGGACCTTTGGGCTCTCGGGTGAGCACTTAACCACTGTGCCACCAAGGCTCCACGGGTGGAGACCCACTCTTTTTGACCTGCAGTCTGGTGGCTGCATGCCAGGCAGTCCTCAGATGGAACCAGGGCACTGAATGGGACAGAGGGCACCAGTGATGCGAACCCAGCCCGTTGCGTGTGGCACACCACTGTCCACCTGACCAGGAAGCTCTAGCGACTGGATTCTTCAGTCCCCCGTGTGCCGGCAGCAATACACCGGCACTGACTCCAGCGGTGCACGGCAATGGTGAATTTACGGGGAGCTGGAACTCGGGATTCCGTAACGCCTTACAGGAAGACTGAGTTGTGATGTTCACGAGCCTCCAAACCTCAGCGGGGAGTCCTTGCACAGAGGAACGCCAAAGGCTAAGTGTGGATTTTAAATTCTTGTCAGATGCAACATTTTCTAAATGAGCTCTCTTATGCCACAAAACGTCCTCAAGCTTTGCAAAAACCAACCTGACTTGGAAGCATCCTCCAGAGCCTAACTGTTAACATGAGTAAGTTGCCTCTCCCCGGCCCCACCCCCGCCACCATTTGTAATGCTATCATATCTGCTGAGTAGCTTTAATATAACCATGAAAAAACTGCACCCCCGAGCCCAGGACGATGGCATGACTCAGTGTCTGGGGAGTCACACTAGTTGGCTGGTTGTGGCTGCACTGTTGGATCTCAGAAAGAAGTTAGGACGGAGTAACTGGACATGGGCTTCAGCTGAGTAGGAGGTTTTCACGATAGACAAGATAATCACGAACGCCGACACTACCAACCCGTGGCCAATGGCAGCGAGGGGGAAAGCAGGACCCTAGCAGGCGGCTGAGCACGCCCTGATGGGTGCGTGGCTGCGTTGACGCCTCGAATCAAGGCTGGCTCAGGCACTCACCCTCCTGAGGAATGATGCGAAGTGTGACCCTAAGGCCTGCGTCCTTGATGAGCTTCACGATGTCTGCATGAGGCATGTTGACGATAGACTGGCCATTCACCGCTAAGATCCGGTCTCCCACCTTTAGTTTGGCACAGCGGTCGGCAGGACTGCCATCAATGATGCGTCCGATTTTATGGGGTACAGCTGAAAAACCCCGACAGAAATAGGTATCAGGGGATGTTACCAATAAATGCTCTATGTTTATTGAGTTCCTTATTCACATTAGTCAGGATTGTAGTTTGCGTCCCAGCCCGCAAAGGAAATGACGTCCTGCCCGAATCCCTTCTCTCAGCAGTAATATTTGTTATTTTAAAATCTCAGTCTCTCGCACGCGCCCCCTGTGCAGACTGTTGAGACTAGAATTTCGAAATGGAAGTCTTTTGCTGTGATACGCCAATGACAGACAGACAGACTCTCAAACTGTGGGCTGCATCAACATCACCCCTATGAGGAACGGCGCAGCTTTCTGGGTCTCACCCCTGACATGCTGGATCCGAGTGTCCAGGGAGGAGACCATCTTTTCAGATGTCTGAACAGCTTCTCCGGAGATTGTAAAACAGATGACGATTTGAGAACCACCGACATAGACCAAAGATCTCAGGCTCTGAACCAAAGAGCTCAGACTCTGGAGAATATTATAGACAGTTAAAATGTACATAAAATAAGTGCCAGGAATGTGTGCCCTTTTCTACTCTACTGAGGAGAAAACCGGAAAGGAAAACATAGATTAAGATTGCCAGGAGGCACTAGTGAAGAAATTATGATCAACTTTCCACACATTTACATAACTTTAAAGGATGATGTGGTTTGAAAATATTCTTTATTCTCATTTAATCTACTAAACATTGCTGACATATTGTGAATATCTGATAGATACTATCTGATAGATAGTGTGTTTCATCAGACTTAAGATACCATTAGTAATAATGTAAATCTTTATTTTATGTACCATTACAAAGAGATAAAATACTTCTGTGAATTAAATATTGATACTTCACTAGCTATAAGATGTAGCCCAATTTAGACATGTTAAAATTTTGAGAATATGTATATTAGAAGTGATCACATATGTCATGTATATATCTTTAAAACAACCTATAGGCATTTTATAAATTATCCTTACTTATATATATAGGAAGGCACATAGAAGCATGGATTTGTCTAGCACATTGACTGCTGCTCAATGTAAATTTCCATTGCCTACATAGATAACAATTTCTGGGTCCAGATGCCAATAGTAGACAAGCTCCCTGCCCTCAAGGAGCTCACAATCCAGAAACCTGTTCCGTTTCTCTTCTCCCTCACAGCAGTGAGCATGTCCAGGAAACCCCATGTCAATGGCTCCTTTTAGGTGTTCCCGCGAGAAGCCAGACATCTGAATAAAGAGTCAGGCACAAACTACCATTCGTTATATGCCAAGGTGTGTGCTCCGTGAACTCTCTATCTTGTGCACGTGTTAAAGTTAAAAGCAGAACATCAGGTAAGAACTATGCTACAGAAGGGTGGTGAGTTAACGAACTGGTACCTTGTGAAAGGTCATGGATATAGCTGAGGCTACTGGCTAAACTTGTGTCCTTGAAGGGAAACTTCTCCTATTGGAAGTTCAAACACAAGGTCATTTCCCACAAACCCGAAGGGCTGTAATGAAGCAAGAACACCTTACTTAGAGCAGCCTAATGATTATCTTTGGGTCTCAGGACAATATGTTTTCTAAAGAGAACTATAATCAGAACTCATTCATTTGTTGATTTAAAAAAAGACACAGGTATCAACCATAATCAGGATGAAATTTTATTCCTGCTTTTGTCTCTTTTCTTTATGAAATGGTCTATAAGTCATCCAGTCACCTGGCCCTGTGTGACTTACTCTGTGACATTTGGACGACCACCTAACTTCTTGGAATTCCCATCTACCACCAAATCGGGACAGTGATGTCTGTGCTCTTACAGGGTGGTTGGTCGCGAGAATTAAAGGAGTTACCAGATGGGAAGTGACTAGATCAACGCTTGACACTCACAAGTGAAATCCGAGAACTAGCTAGCATTTTGCTATGATTACCTTTTGAATATTTATGATATCACTATGTGTGTGTGTGTCTGCATATAGGTATCGTGAGCACCTGTTTGAGGTACTTGTGCATGTGACAAACCTGATGTATTGCTAAAAGGGAAAGAGCATTTTGCATGCCACAGGAAGTTAAGAACACTATCTCTCAAGAATCAGTACAGAAAAGCAGCTTCATTGAGCACAGATATGTACTTAGGGGATTAGATGAACACTCAGTGATGCCAAGAAATCTGTTTGTTTGTCTCTACTTTCACAAAAGAGCTACTGCAGGTCTCCGGAGGAAAATGCCAACGTGTGAGTAAAAGATCATGCTACAAAGGGAAAGTGGAATAAAGATCTCTTAATTATCTGCACTGACACACACACATACACACACACCTTGCATATCGATTGAAAAGTATCAACGATATATGTTCTTTTCTACTTCTTATTGAATACTTTTATGAGGCCATTACTGTGCTAAGTGATGTATGTATATGTAAATGCATACAAACACACATATAGAAGGATGCTTCAGAGTGAAAAAAATCCTACTATCATTCAATTTCATTTTTGCATGAAAAATTTCATTTTTTTACACCGAAAAACTGCTTTGAAATAAGGATAACCAGAAAGATCCTTATTGTAAGTGGGGATGGCGAGACTTCATCTTGCTTACATTGGCCATGTTGTTAGGAGAGGCAGGTCCCTGGGAAAGGACCCAGGCTTGGTACAGTAGAAGGGCCGTGAAGATCCTCAAAGAGAGGGTCTCACACAGTGGCTGCAACAACAACAATCATGAGGATGGAAGTGTTTGGCTTGGGACCCAGAGCCACTCTGAGTTGGCACTGACTTGTCAGCACTGACCAGCAACAACATGATCTTTAACAAACCACTTGAGGTAGCTGATCTCATTGCAAGCTTAAAGTCGAGGAAACTGAGATGTAAATTAGCTATTTGTCCAAGGTCCCTTAGGTCAAGAAGTGCTGAGAGACCCAGAGCGTCAGATTCCATAGCTCTTGCTCTTAACCACCGGACACTGCTTCTCTTGACGCTACCACCTCTTCTCTTTAAGACATCACTTGTGTTGTGAGCACCTGTGCTTTTATGCAGTGAGTGCAACCTGCCTCGAAGCAAGAGGCAGAAACACTTCTCTGTGGCCCTGCTCCGGGGGTGGGTGGAAGGCAGGACCTTTGCTTGAAGTGAGCTGCTTGGGCAGTGGGCTACTGAGAGGGGAAGACTTAAGAGGAGAGAAGGGAGGAGAGAACAATTGGACAGGTTTTCAGATCCCTTTTAGTCAGGACTTCACATTGTAGTGTCACCTCTTTATTGGAAGCAATTTCTTTGGGCATTAGCAATGCTTGCATTTGAAATGAAAATTTAAAATATATTTTAAAACACGATAAATGGTTTTGGGATGGTTTAAGGTTTGGAACTATTCATGTTTTTGCTCCCTTCCTTTATTGTGGACTATTTCGAATGTACTGGGCCTAAATTCCCAAACATTTCAACATATAGAATTCTTCTTGCACACCTATGCACACACACACACGCACATGCATTCTTCTATGCCCCAAATAACAAAAACAATAAGCTAGGGGTGATGAATTTCCAGGGTCTGAGCAAGGCACCTATTTTAAATCGTACACCAACAGGCTGAGGTAGCTGCGCAAGTGTAATAGTGTTTATTTGAATGAAGAGTAAACAAGCAAACAAACAACCAAACAAACGGCACAGCACGCACTCATGCCTCTGCCAGTGTGGCTGCGTCCCCCGCTTTTTGATCCCTGGGAGGCTGTGAGCAGCGAAGTATGAGGATGGAGGGAATGACGGGTGAGACTTAGTTTCAAAAAACATCATTTGCTACCTGAGATTTAAAGATGAAAACTTCCATGTAATCAGAATGCTCTATAATATTATCATCTATATTGTTGCTTGCTTATGACGATAACGCCTAGTTTCAAGGTCATTTGAATTTTATTAGGGTATTTAGAAGAACAACAGAAATTAAAGAAGGAAAACAAAAAAAAAATCGATGGGAGCCACACAGGATAATGGAGTGGCTAACCTAAACTAAGATGAGCACGTGATTTAAAGATGTTATGTTCAGTAATTGAAAGTACCTGGCATGGTTTCATTACAATCAGCTTGCTTTAATAAGGTTAAGAAAGCAAATTTCATTTATGTACAGAATAAAAACAGTACTTGAACGTCTTGGCAGCTGAAGGCAGACTCGCTGTTTCTCTTCCTGTGTTTCCCCCCATCTGTAAGTAAACTGACGGTTGATGTACAGCGCATCATTGACAAGGCGTGTGCTTGAAGAGGCTCTCTCTCTAAAAACCAGTGCCATCTGCTCCGTGAGAAGGTCTAGGGCGCTTACGACCTAAGTGCTTCCTGTGCATTGCTAATGGAATTACAGAGCAAGGAAGAGGCCCCGACCTTGGTTTCTATTATTGGGATGAATGGTGCTCATTAATGCGATGGGAATGGATGACTAAGGTAACTGCTGGAGCCCAGTCCATTTAGACGGCACGCCTCGCAGACATCATCTGTCAGGCAGCAGCATCAATCAGCCCTTCGGAACAGTCTTCTTGACACGGCGTGCTTAGGAGACACTGAGATTTGGAAACGTTGTAATATGTCATGCGATGTTGGATGCACTGGCCTTTGGGAAGGGGATGATGTGTCAAGAGCTTGAGATTTCGCTTTAGTTACAACTCACATTAGTTATGGAAAAGAAATGGTTATGGATTGGATTGCCTCCCTTCAAAATACATGCTGTAAATCCTAACCTTCTGCTGGTGTTTATAATGCCATTTGGGAGTGACTTGTCTTTGTTAGGGTAATGATGGAGGATTAGTGTAGGGTGCGTCTTGAGTCCATTTCTCTCGCGATATAAATGACATTATTTTTAAGAAACCAGCAGAGGAGAGATGGGGTAATATAGACACCAAGATCCCGAGGTCACCCAGCAGCAGACGCTGAGAAGAAATAGAGACCTACCTCCAGACTGACACAGAGAGGAACCCTTCCCCTGGAGGGGTTCCCAGGCTTTCGGCTGCTGTAAAGATTTACAGTCTCAGGAACCCACAGAGGAAGTGCTCCTCTGTCCCATAGGGTCACTCTGAGTCAGAACGGACTTGATGGCATTGAGTTTGTTTTTTTTAAATCAACTCTTTTAGCACTGCTTCCTATACAACTCTGTCTTAACAAGACTCTTCTGGGGCAATCCGTTGGACCGGATGCTCTTGCAATTAGTCCTAGAAGCCTGGATTCCTTAGGTCTTTCACATTGTGACAAGAAGCGATGCTCTTCTCTCCTTGCTGTTGGCTGGCTGCGTGGCCCACAGGGCAGTGTGGTCAGACTCAGCCATGAGGTTGTGTTGAGTTCTACCGTGGGCCAGCCAGGACCCGTGAAGAAGATGGGGATGGCTACCTGGAGGAGTTTCCTTGCTCTGAGGAGATTCTTTCTGTTGTTTTGGTAATGGATCCTTCCTGAAATTTGTGTAACTGAAGGGGTGATTGGATTCCATCTTCTTTTGGTGTGCGTGTGGGGGGCACACTTCTTGGCTTTATATGTGCTTCATTGCAGAGAAGGTAACATAGTGACTCGTGTTTACATTTGATTATCACCTTGTTAATGGACACCAGCCAGTGTGGCTATATGTGGAGGAAACATATGAGACAGCCAAAGTGGATTTTGTATCAATCATGTTAAACGTAGAAGCGAGACGTTTCAGAAAGGAACGTGACAAAAATAAGTACTTCCAAGGCGAGCGATCAACAGCATAAACCCTCATCAGCTCCCTATTCCATGAAACTCACAAGATGCCATTAGCTTAAGGAGGCAAGAGAAGCTGGTTTGAAGCTCACATTTGTGGCCTGAATGGGATGACCCAAAATTGTCTTTTCATTCAATAATGAGTGAAATTTACTGGGTTGGGGCAAGAAGATCAACCACTACCAGCAGTCAACCCATTTCTGCACAGTGTTTTCTTTGTAGTAGACCTTAGGCTTGGCCTAGTGGGGGAGACATCAATGACCCAGCTTGACACCTGCCCCCGAGAAACTCACAGTCTAGTTGAGGATATCGGAGATCTTTAAAGTAGACTTAAGGCTGGTATGGCAACTCTATGATAAAGAAAGGAGGCCTGGTGGTGGAGCGGTTATGCACTGGGCTTCTGACAGCCAGGTCAGCGGTTCGAAACCACCAGTCGCTCTGTGGGAGAAAGATGGGGCTTGGGAGCTCCCAAGGGCAGTTCTACGGCGTCACTATGAGTCAGCATGGACCCAAGGACAGGGAATTCATTTGGTTTATGGTAAAGAAAACACACAGGAGGAGAGAGAAAGACAAACTGCTTCTGGACGTGGATTCGGAGCTTGCTGAGGAGAAGGAAGTCTTTCAAAGAAGGGAACATAATTATACGTAGGCTAAGAGGCAACGCCCTAAGGGCAGGGCTGTAGCGGATGCAGAAGGAAGTCGGGGAAGCTGCCCTGAAGGGGGCGGGGAAGCTTGGTGTTGGAGCCTTGGCGGCTTCCCTGAGACCTCTGAGGATGCCTTCCGCTCCGCTCCTATGGGTAGAGACAGAACATGTGGAAGTGACGGAAGGTTGGCCGAAGGCTTGTGTTTTTTAATTCATAGTGAAGATTGCGGACCTGCTTTGCTCTCTTTGGAAACCCGAGTCTAGGATTACTCTTCTTATTTTCCCGTCTTCCCTTCCTAGGAGCTCCAAACCCATTCAGCTAAAGGCTGTCCTTTAGAAGGTGGCAGAATGTCGTCTGAATGAGCTTTTCTTGGTCATCTGAGGGTGAAAAGATGAAAAGGAAAAAGGCGTTTCGAATTCAAAAACATTGTGGCAAAATGAAAAAGCAGACTGTGTGCCTTGTTTTCCTCCAGGAGTCTGTGAAAGTTAGCTTTCCAAAAATGAGGAAAAAGGTCTTCTCTGAAATTCATAGCCAAGTGAGCTGCGAGACCCCAAACTGAGCAGCTGGTGCTTTAAGGACTGAGCAGTCACAAAGCGCACCTCCCCCAGCACCCATGAGTCACTCTCTTGTGGTTGAGCAGTGTGGTTACCCTCCAGTTGGTAACAAGCAGATGGTCAGACAGGAGGAGGAGAAGGGGGCTCATCACTGGCAACTTGGGAGCCCATCTGAACTCATGTTTCTAAGGGCAGACAGCACCATTTAGAAAGTATTAACTATATGGCTGGGGAGAGAGAAACACTTGTCAGCTATATCTTGCTGTTTCTGTTCTTATTGTGCGCCCATTTAAAAAATCGCATAGCTGAGTGCTGAGATTGAACGGGTAATTGAAAGAAATGTAACCTCATTGGGAGTTGTAATTACTGATACGTCGATGGGAAGATCTATTTGAGAACAGGAGGCTGGGTTGAAGCGGTCTTGTTGCTTTTGGAAGATTTGATGATCTCCCACAGACACAGGGCTTCAAGGCTGTGCAGCGGTGCAGCACAGGGCCCTGTGCTCAGGAAGGCTGGGTAGTGTTTACATCATCATCTTGGCCTTGCTAGTAATTGTGAACAAGGGCCCATTTCTCCACTTTGCAATCAGCACCGCACTTTAGGTAGTCAGTCTATAAAGATGTACCTCTAATCTATTTCTGTGATCACTCATTGTTTCTAATATCTGAAATGGGAGATATAAGAGAGCTGTTGTTGTTGATAGAGGCCACCGAGTAGGTTCCGACCCACAGCCACCTTATGCACAACAGAACGAAATACTGCTTGGTTGTGTGTGTGCCATCCTGACAGTTGTTCCTATTCCATTTCTGAAGCCACAGTGTCAATCCATCTCCTTGAGGGACTTCAGTTCATCTCCTTAGCTGTCCTTCTACATTACCAAAAATGATGTCCTTCTCCAGGGATTGATTTAACTTGACAACACCTGCAGAGTATGTAAGAAGAAGTCTTGCCATCCTTGCCTCTAAGGAGCATTCTGGCCACACTTTTTCCAACACAAATAAGAGGGGATAACCAAGAAAACCAGGAATTGCACTAGGTGGAGCACTCTGAGCCAGTGCATCCAGTGGCATCACCTGGGAAGGTTCTTTCTGGTCACAGTGAATCTTTGTGGTAAAAGCAGTTTCACTCAAACCTCATTTTTTTTGTGATGGCCAATTTAAGAGAACAGCATGTGGCTGTGAAATTCTGCTTCCTGCTTTGAAAAAAATGCCATAGAAACTGTTGTGATGTTGAACACGGCTCACAAGGACAGTGCTATGGGAAACACTCAGGTGCCTGAGTGGTTTCCTTGTTTCAAAAAAGGTGAAATGTCGATTGATGACAAACCTCATCTGGACATCCATTAACTTCCCAAACGGATGAAAATGTCAACTCAGAGTGCATTTGAGTTCATTCCACCAGGTCAGACTCTTAATCAAGCTTTCTACTTAGAGGTTCTGAAAAGATTGCAACAAAAATAGTGTGCGACAAAAAAGGCCTGATTTGTGCAGACGGGGACTGGTTTTACGACCATGACAGTGCACCTGGTTATGCAGCCATCTCAGTGTACCAGTTTAGGGAGAAAAAAACCCAGCATGTCTCTCTTGCCGCACACACGTAACTCATCTGACCTCATTCTGCGCAACTTCTTTTTGTTTCTGCGAATGAAGAATGATGTGAAAGGACAGCGATTTGATGCCATTCAAGAGGTGAAGGAAAAAGCGAGGGAGGTGCTGCCAGCCATCCAAACAGATGAGTTTGGAAACTATTTTCCAGAACACAATCGCAGATTTGACTAATGGATTAAGAGTAATGGAGATTACATCTAAGGTGATAAGGTTGTTTTGTAAAAAAAAAAAAAGTAAATACATAGCTTTGAAAAAAATCCATTTCTGGGGGTGGGGTGGGGTCGCCACTCGTATGCTCATCCTTTTGGCAGTCCATGGTACTTTCAATATGTTTCTCCAGCACAAGAATTCAAATGTATCCGTTCTTCTTTGTCTTCTTTATTCAACGTCCAACTTCCACATGCATACGAGGCAACGGAGAATATCACGGCTCGGGTCAGGCACACCTTAGTCCTCCAAGTGACAACCCTGCTCTTCAATACTCTAAAGAGATCTTGTGCGGCAGATTTACCTAATGCAATGCGTCTTTTGATCTCTTGACTGCTGCTTCCATAAGCATGGATAGTGGATCCAAGCAAGGCAAAATCCTAGAAAACTTCAACTTTTTCTCCATTTAGCATGATGTTACCAGTTTCAAGGATTTTTTAAAAACAGTAATTCATAATCCATCCTGAAGGCTGCAATCATTGATCCACACACAGGTTCCACATGAACACAACTGTGTCTTGGAATTCCCATTCTTTCTCAAGACTGTCCATTGTTTGTTATGATTCAAATAGTCGAATGCCTTGTCATTGCCAATAAAGCACAAGTAAACAACTTTCTGGTATTCTCAACTTTCAATCATGTTGCATCTGACGTCAGCAATGATATCCCTTTTTCCATATCCTCATCTGAATCAGGCCTGGACCTCTGGCAGCTCTCTGTCGATGCACTGCTGCAACCGTTGTAGGATGAACTTCAGCAACATTTTACTGGCATGTGTTATCAGGGATATTATTCTATAGTTTGGGCATTCTGTTGGCTCACCTTTCTCTGGATAGGGTACCATTATGGATCTTTTCCAGTCAGTTGGCTAAGTAACTACCTTCTACAGATCCTGGCCTGGATGAGTGGCGCATCCAGTGCTTCACCAGCTTGTTGAAACGCTTCCATTGGAAGGCCATCAATTCCTGGAGCCTTGTTTTCGGCTCACGCTTTCAGTGTAGCTTGGTACCTCCTATGCCATTGTCTCCTACCTCAGTCGTAGTCAGTCTGATGTCTATGTATTCCATTTGACAAGCCCACGTGCACAGTCAACATCTGTGCTGTTAAAAGAGGGTATTTGCGAGGAAGTCGTTGATTTCAAAACACTTGGTATACAATCGTCAGCTTCATTTCTCCCACCAAGACCATATTTTCCAGCTACTGTTCCTTCCTCGTTGTTTCCAACGTTTGCATTCCAATCACCAATAATTATAAATGCATCTTTATTGCGTGTTTGATCAGTTTGCAATGAAAGATGTTGATAGACTCCATAGGATGGAGGATTTCCAAGTCTGTAAGTTTGTATACAGACAGACTACCCCGTCTGTTTCTGTGAGGCCGCTATTAACCCTCTGATTACCAACAGAGTGCCAAGACCACTGCGCCACCAGCATTCCGTGATAGATGATATTTGGGGGCGGTGACCTATGGCTCTTGTCTTTGTAACTCTCACCAAGTAATTGGGTGGGTCCATGTCAACAGCGGTATAGAACTCTAAAGTGGGGATTGGTCAGTTTTTCCATGCCACTAAGTTTAAAGTGAGCCAGTATTTTCTATTAGTCAATTGATAATTTATTTATTATATAGAGGTTATTAAATGATAAATAGAAAATACTAGATTATTACAGAGAATCAGAATTATGTAAAAACTTCAAAATTCACATGATGCTGAAGGGCCAAAATAAACAGAACACAGTGCTACCTTTTATCTGTAGAGTATCTTGCCTGTAAAATATGAATGCCCACTTTTTTGTTCACTTATGATGAGTTCATTGGATTATGAGATGGAATGAGATAAGCCTGCTAACATCTTACTAGCACCCATTTGAAACTAGAACCACCTGTGCAATTTTAAATCAGCTGCAGCAATCAATATTTTGGTGTCCTGGCTCGAACTGGAATCAGTAGGAACAAACAGCCAAATAATTTATGTATCCAAACTTTAAAAGTCCTGTTGTTCCCTGAAATCCTGACAGGTGAAACCACAGAGAACAACTGTTTTCTTTGCGAGTGATCAGAAGATGTCATAAAGTGACATTTAACCAGCCCCAGATAGTTGGCTCAAAAATGTTCAATGCAAGCACACTTGGGTCTCTTCTCCCCCTCTCTGCTGCCCTTTGAAGCACATGAGAGTTCACACCCATCAATGCACTTGGCTCTCCATGATTCCTCAGCAGGCCCAGTGGAAATGGCCGATCGCTACAAGCAGGTGTTGCTGACAAGTCACACTTCTCATTTTTACAGATGCGCTGTATTCTATCTCTGCCAACTCCTTTTTCCTTTTATAGCTTCTGAAATTGTGTTTTCTAGAAAGTCACTTGGCTATCTTCACACACTTTCCCTGTTACAATAGGTAAATGTCAAAAGCAATCAGGTGCAATATCAGCTTTCCATTGTATCCCCTAAGCCCTCCGGCAGATAATAACTTCTTGCAATATTTTCGTAATGTAAATGGAAACAGATACTAACCCAGGCAAATGATCTCTCCCGAGCCAGCTGTCCTTTTCAATATGTTATCTAGAAGATTACATGAATATTTATTGGTTCTTCAGTTTCTCATGGAAGCCAAAGTTCGACTAAGAGGGTGGATCATGTTTTAAGTTGAAATAATGCAATTTTGTATGATGGGATAAAACTAAATATGAAATGGCCCTTAAGCAAAGCGCTCAGGAGCTAGAAGACCTTCATCATCTATAAGCTTCAGAAACTATTTGCAGGATGACCTCTGATTGGTCAAATAAATTCTATCAGAGTTTCTGTACATTTCAACTTCATTTGGACATCGGCATGTATTTTCTCTACCCACTATTATATATTAAAGGGGGGGTTAACATGTTTTCACTCTTATTAAGAAAACATATGTATTGGTAATAGTGTTATTTGAGGCCCAAGCCATACAGTTATTTTCACAGTAACAGCAGGAAAAATGAAAAAGAAGGATGGAAGAGCTTCATAAGATGTCAGATGTACACTGTTAAGTCCCCAGTACACCAATTAAAGCAAAGGAACCAAATGGGAAACGTCACAGGAAGATAGGCTAACATTATTAAACTAGGGAAGCTCAAATTAAAACCAATATACGCTCCCACTACACACCTATAGCCCAAATACCCCCAACGGAACTTCACAATAATGAGCCCCGACAAGGCTGTGGGGTCATGGAAGCATGGCTACATGGGGATTCCCAAGGGTACAGCCACTTTGGAAATCAATGTCATGTGACCCAATAGGCTCACTCCTAGACACCTACCAAAGTGCAAGGAAAACACACTCACCCAAATACCTCTGTGAAAATGCTTATTTTATAATTTTCAAAAGTGGAAGGCAACCCCAAAGTCTCTAATCTGGGGAATTAATAAAGTAAGGTATTGCATACAATGGGATACTTGCCATTAGGTCCCACCCACTTGGTTACAACTCATAGTGATCTTACAATGTATGGGAGATAAAGCCCTGCTCAGCCCGGGGTCCCCCTCACAGCCGCTGTTTGAAACTACTGCTGCACTCACGTGCCAGCCTCTCTCTCCGCCTGCCCTCCGCTTTCCCCAGCATGATGTTCTCTAGGAGCTGGTTCCTGATGATAACCTCTCGAAAGTACTTGGGATAAAGTCTTACCATTTCCCCACCCGAGGGCACTCTGGTTGTACTTCTTCCAAGACAGATTTAGTTCTTCTGGCCACGATACATGTAGTATTCTTTACCAATACCACAATCCACAGGCATTCATTTTTCTTTGATCATCCTTATCACGGTCTGGCTTGCACATGCATAAGAGGAGACGGAAAGACTTTGGTCAGGGGCACCTTAGTCCTCAAAGTAACATCTTTGCTTCTTAACATTTCAGAGAGTTCTTTTGCTTGTCAGCATCTCTGCTCAATGCATCATTTGATTTATTGACTGCTGCTTCCATGGGCGTTGATTGTGGATCCGAATAACATACTTTACTTTGAAATCTTCTGTTCAGCTGTCTTACTTCAACTTTTTTCTCCATTCGTTTTAGCTCATCTATCTTCAAGATCAAGTGTCAGAGTCTCTTCTGACACTTCATTTTTGTGTTCCTTCCTTTCCCGTCTTCAGTGACCGCATCTATCTCTGTGTGTGATATTCCTGACATCATCCACAGCTCATCTGAGCCTTAGTTACTAGGGCACCAAATAAATTCTTGACATGTTCTCTAAATTAAGGTGAGCCATGCACAAAATTGTACTTTGTTTCTTGATTTTTCCCCCCATTTTCTTCAGCTTCATCTTGAACTTGCGGATGGACAATTGGTGGCTTGGTCTTATTCTAACTAATGGACATTGACTTTCTCCATCATCTCTCTCCACACATTTAGTCAATTTGGCTCCTGTGTATTTCATCTGATCAGGCCCACGTGTAAAATCACTACTTAGGTTATTGAAAAATGGCATTTCCACGAATATGTTGCTGATCTTGTGAAATTCTATTATGTGATCTCCCACAATGTTTCTCACTTCAAGGCCACATTTTCCAATATTGATCTTTCAGCACTTGCATTCCAACCACAAGTAATTATGAATGACGCTGATTGCATGTACGATCCATTTCAGAGCACAGAAGTTGGAAACTGTCTTCAATATGAAGATCTTGGGAATAGGTAGCCCTGCTGGTGCAGTTGGGTAAGCATTGGCCCACTCACCAAAAGGTTGGTGGTTCAAATATACCAGCTGGTCCATGGGAGAAAGATGAGGCTCTCTACACTCATCGAGGTTTATAGCCCTGGAAACTTTATGCAGGATCACTATGAGTCGAATGGACTCTAGCAGTGGATTTGGGATGGGTTGTGGGCATTAGTGCGTAGTGAATCCACTTGAAAGCCAGTGATATTAACCAGTCTTCCTATTTCACCATATGGCATAAAAAAGAATCAATTACTGGTACATGAAACAACATGGAGACATATACAATGCACTATGATAAGTAGAACCTGAGCAAGCTGGAACCCGTGTAAGGTGGAAGACTGTCAGCATTAGGTCAGAAAAGGAAGTTTCACTGTGTGCTCATGAACTAAGATTCTTAATAGAGAGTGACAGAAAGGCAGAAGCACCCTTTCAGAGGTGAAACACTTGTAGTTGCCGTTAGGTCCCATCAAGTCAGTTCTGACTCACAGAGACACTCTGGACAACAGAACAATACAATCCTTGGTCTGACGAAATCCGCACCACTGCTTGTGTGGTAGAGTCCATTGTGGTGGCTGCTGTGTCAGTCCATCTCATGGGGATGTGTCTTCCTTTTGGCGGCTGCGCTACATCACCTTCTTCCAAGTACATGAGATAAAGTCTCTGTATTCCTGTTTTAAGGAGTGTTCTAGGTATAATTCTTCTAAGAAAGATTGGTTTGTTCTTTTGGCAGTCCACCTTACTTTCAATACAAAAAAATTTGGTTGCCAAGTTCAAGTGCTCACAGATTGTACTATATATATAAAGCAGTAAGACAGAGCACAGATCAATGGTTGCCAGGGTTTAGGGCCAAGTAGAGAGCTGTCGTCATTGTGGTGGCATCTGTGAAAACTCCTAGAAATGCAGGCTACCCAGGCTCAATTTCACCTCTGACTTACAACATAGTCAAGTTTCAAGTTATGACAAACTGCACTTTCAAGTGTCTGTGTGTGTTTTTAAAAACATGCTATCATTATTAATATGTACTAGATACAATGCAGCAGTGCATTCTTTGTTGTTATTCTCAGAGTGCATTGCCAAATATCCAAAGACTTAGGTTTATAAAAATACTGTACTTAAAAGAAAAGATGCTAACAATGATAACTAAAATGAAAGAGGTACCATATATACTAGAGTATAAGCCAACCAGAATATCAGCGGAGGTACCTAATTTTACCACAAAACCGCTTTAAAAATGTGCTGAATAAGGGAGAGGGACACATGTGCAATTATCAGCGCACATAGGAGCAAATGAAGGGGGAGGGAAAAAGAGTGAAAGACATCCTGGCCCACCAAGCCCTGAGGATGATATTTCTGCTCAGAGCAGCCAATGCACAGAGAGGACCATAGGGTCAGCCCCACCACGAGACACAGTGTCCCTCATTGACACATAGCATTATGGGAGACAACACTGGAGACACACTGGGGAAAGGTATCCGATCTGACCCCACCACACTGAGGCAAAACACTAAGGGCGTGCAACAGAACAGCAAGGGGAACAGAGCAATGAAGTCCCCAGGGAATACCAAAAATAGACTGTGGGGCCAGGGTGCAGTGAGTGCCCCATCAGACTCAACTGGAAAACACTTGTAAGGTCAACAAATAAACCTGGAACTATTTGTAGGCTTTTCTCTCTTTTATTGTGGTTGGATTTTTGTTGTTGTTGGAGTTATTGTTTTACTTTCTATTGTGGGTTTGATTTGCTTGGTCTTGTGTTTGTGCATATTATTATCTCTGCATGTCTATCTGGATAAGATAGGCAGGATACACCAGACAGAGGAGAAAACAACGGGACAACAGTTCCGGGGGGACATGGAAGAGGGGGAGGCAGTGGAAAAGAAGTGGTGTTAACAAACCCAGGGACAAGGGAACAACAAGTGACCAAAAATCGATTGTAAGGAGGTTGTAGGAGATCTGGTAGGGCTTGATCAAGTGCAATGTAACTGAGAAGAATTACTGAAACCTAAATGAAGGCTGGACATGATAGTGAGACAAGAGGAAAGTAAAAGGAAATGGAGGAAAGAACTAGGAGGCAAAGGACATTTATAGACATCTAAATACAGGCATGTACATATGTTTATATATGGTGATGGGGAAATAGATATATGTACATATAATTATAGGTTTAGTATTAAGGTAGCAGATGGACATTGGGTCTCTATTCAAGTACTCCCTCAATGCAAGAACACTTTATTCTAATAATCCGGCATTCTGAGACACGCACCTTCCCGACACGATCACTGAAGACAAAGTGGTGAAAAAAGCTGATGGTGCCCGACTATCAAAAGATATAGCACCTGGGGTCTTAAAGGCTTGAAGATAAACAAGCGGCCATCTAGCTGAGAAACAACAAAACCCACATGGAGGAAGCACACTAGCCTGTGTGATCACGAGGTGTCGATGGGATCAGGTACCAGGCATCCAAGACCCAGAACAAAAAAATCATGTTAATGTGAATGGGGGGGGGGGTAGGGAGGAGTATGAAGGGGAGGCCCAAAGCCAATTTGTAGGCAATTGGACATCCCGTTAGAGAAGGGTCATGGGGAGAAGACGGGCTAGTCAGGGTGCAATGTAGCACTGATGAAACGTACAGCTTTCCTCTGGTTCTTTAATGTTTCCTCACCCCCACTATCATGACCCTAATTCTACCTTACAAATCCGGCTAGACCAGAGCATGCACATGGGTACAGATAAGAGCTGGAAACACAGGAAATATAGGATAGATAAACTCTTCGGGACCAATATTGAGAGTAGCCATACCAGGAGGGTAAGGGGAAGATCGGGGAGAAAGAGGGGAGTGATCACAATGGCCTATCTATAACCCCCGCCCAGGGGGATGGACAACAGATAAGGGGGTAAAGGGAGACATGGGACAGTGAAAGGCATGGAAAAATAATAATAATTTATAAATTACCAAGGGTTCATAAGGGAGGACAGGGTGGGGGGATGAGAGGCTGATACCAAGGGCTCAAGTAGTAAGAAAATGTTTTGAAAATGATGATGGCAACAAATGTATATATGTGCTTGACACAATGGATGTAGGGATGGATTGTGATGAGATGTATAAGCCCCCCTAAAATGATTTTTTAAATGTGTTGAAAAACTAGGGTTATACATGAGGATATACAGTATTTGACTTAAGTCACTACAGACTTAGGGCTGAGTTTGCAGAATAGAACTGTCATAAATTGGGGAGTAGGTATATATAAAAAATATACTTTAACACTGGGGGAAATGAAACTGCAGGAGATGAGATTTTTAAAAAAGAAAAACAGCTATAAATAAAAGGAAAACTGATGTCCAATATGTAATATTTAAAAATAGAGATAAATGCCCATGATTTAATGGGGAATGCAGGATGGTTGGTACAATTTAGCCAAATTAAAAAAGACCCCACAAGAAGAAAAATACTGGCAGGCCACCATGATACCCTGTCTGTTTCACAGCCTCCACAGGCAGGTAGGTGCTGAAAGACAGTGGTGGAGAGTTTCAGAAAGGGCTACAGTCATTCGGGAACATACCATACACAGACAGCAGGGAGCCCTGAGGGAAAGGCAGGCAGGAGTAGAACCTGAATGGCCTTATTTGTATGCGATTTGGAATTTCGTACAGTCAAATGATAAGGTACGAATTGGTTAGCAGAGTTAAATGACATTACCAGACTTGTGGTGGCAGCCTGGGGGGTAAGCGAGGGTGGGAACAAGGTTGTAAGAATCGAAAAGAAGAGGTGCTGCCGAGCACGGCCATTCTCTAGAGCTGGGTCATATGGTCTATGTGCCACTAGGCACCAGTGTGCATTCAAATCTATTGAATTTAAATAAGTTAAGAATTTTAATTCATTGGTGACACCAGACTCATTTCAAATGCTCCGCAGTCAGATGTGTCTAGTGGCTACAGAATTGGGTAGTTCACCTTCCCATCACTGCAGACTGTCCTTCTGGACAGCCTTAATCTACCGCCTCCACTGAAGCATCATTAGCGGCAGGGACAGGGCTAGCCTGGTGTATTTGAATTTTATATCTGGACAGCACGTTTGGGCAACAGCTTGCCTTACTCTCCCATGAGGGACAGATGCCGGGTTCACAAATTCAGTGAGGATACAAAGGCAGGTGCTTGGTGGCCAGTTTGATGGGCGCCGAGAGCTACAGCCACTTAGCATCAGGGAACACAAATATCAAAGGCTGCCTTGGCGACCAAGGGTTTTTTGGTTGTATTTTTGTATTTTCAAGGTATTCTGCAATACCTTGAAAAAATATGCTCCCCTTGCTCCGCTCTCATGACAGAGGCCTAAATACACATCTTTAAGGTGGACATATTCCAAATGGAAGATTTGGGACACTTTACTCTTGAAAATAGATGACTTCTGCAGACTCTCAACATCTGGGCGTTTCATGGTGGAAACTCTTGCCTGAGTTCGAGAAATAGTCTGGAAAGTAGATTCAAAAGTGAAAAGGCAACAGCATGCTCCAAAATTAATACATTGTTTGTCCTTCCCCTGTGAAAACCATCCAACTGCCTGGTGACCGGCCTTGTTGCCCAGATAAGGCTAACTGATTCATCTCTAGAAGTGATTCTAGTGGAGTTCTGGTAACAGTTGGGCTGGAAACAGATGCACCTTAAATTGCAAAATTGTCAGTGGCCCCATCAACAAATACACAGAGCTCGGAAGAGGATTTGGTGTGGAAGGAAGGAGTTGGGTTAGAGGCACTCAATGGGTCCTTCATGAAAGCCGACGGAACAGAAATATGGACCTCACAAAAGAAATGCCATCACCTGTCCAGCCAGAAAAAAAAACCTCTCATGGACATAGTTAAAATGTGGGGGCAGGGAATAACACTTGAGCTCACTTCACAATGTTCTCCCTGTGGATCCTTCTGTATCTGACAACGTTTCCAGCCCATGCACAAGGTGTCAGCAGCTACTGCATCCAAAGTGGACACCTACCTCCTTCTTCTTAGTCAGGACGCTCTGCTGGCACCCGTTCACTCTGGGTGACCCTGCTGACAGCTGAAATACCAGTGACAGAGCTTCGAGCATCACAGCAAAACCAAAGCCACCGTAGGGCAACAAAGTGGCAGAGAAACCTGTCTTGGAAAAAGTACTGCCAGAATGCGCCTCAGAGACGTCTTGTCAGGAGAGACTAATCCCTGGAGAAAAACATCAAAGTAGAGGCAGCAAAAAAGAGGACTGCCACAGAGGTTGGTGACAACGGGCTCAAGCACAGGACCCCTGGTGTGGATGGTGCCAGAGCGGGCAGGGCTTGCTTCTGCTGTGCACGGGGTCACTATGCACTGACTCGATGGCACTCACAGCAATGTGTGCAGCCTCCTCTATCAGCCCGACCTCTTAGCCCCACATTTTCTTAGATGGTTACCACTATGAGATAAGAAAAGTAAATACAAGTATACAGTTTTTAATTCAACCTGTAGCCCGAAACAGATGGCAGAGGAAAGGGTCTTGTGCAAAAATGACCTCCAGGCTCAACAGCCTCTTGACTCCCACGGCACTAGTGTTCCAGATATTTCCCTCTGGAGGGACGCTGGAGGTGGTCCTTCGGCGTTGGATAGCACGGAAGCTGAGATCAAACAGTCACTGATGCCCTTGAGCTTTTAAGACAACTGACGATCCGACAGTTAAGTGAACACTTACTTCCTGCTGTTGCCTTGCGGAGACTGAGCCCAACAGTAAAACCCTCCTGAAACGTCATTCCTAGGAGGGGGGGAGGGGGGCACTGATGAATTTATAAGCCCTATTTAAACATTAAGAGCGTGGTCTAGAATTTCTTTTCTTCTTTCTTTTAATGAACTAGGAGCACTCACAGAGTTTTCTCTGTTTTTTTGGGTTTTTTTTTTGGACAGGCTGCTTTGTTCTACTTCTTGAGACTCAATGAGAATGAGGGCACCTGTTTGTGGATGATGCTCTCTTACAGTTTAGTGACCTTTAAATTTATTAGTTTTAACAGAGTAAAATGTTTGTTTTTCCATTTTCCGTCAGAGAGATTTCGAAGTTTAGTTAGCAGGGTTCTCAGGAGTCCGATGTAATATCATTTATTTTAAATTGTTTGTCTGCTTATGGGTGAAGCTCAGTCTGCCAGGTATTTTTGTCTGTTGTTTTTTGTTTTGGTCACACGAACTTAATTATTGGCATATAATTCATCTATCATACAGTTTAATAGTTCAATCATATTAAGAAGAGTTGCGCAATCACCACCAACATCAATTTCAGAACATTTTCTTCTTTTTTAATCATCGTTGCCAGCCCCCCACTTTCCCCAGTCTCTTGTGGCAGGCCGCTGTTGCTGCTCAGTGCCATCCAGTCTGTCCCTGTGCACAACAGAACAACACCCTGCAAGGTCTTGCCTCGTGCTCACAGTTGCTCCTGGGCTCAGCCCACGGGTGCATGCACTGTCAGTCCACCTCACGGAGGGCCTCCCTCTTTCCCAATGGCCCTCCACTTTACCAAGGACGATGGTTTTTCTGGGGACTAGTTTCTCCTGTCCAAAGCACGTAAGATGAAGTCTTGCCATCCTTGTCTCTAAGGAGCACTCAGGCTTTACTGCTTCCAATACAGATGGGTTTGTCCTTTAGCAGTCCATGGTGCCTTCAATACTCTTCTCCAGCACCATGATTCAGACGTGTGGCTTCTTCTGCGGTCTTCCTTATTCAATGTCCACCTTTCACATGCATATGATGCAATGGAAAACACCATGGCTTGGATCAGGTCAACCTAGTCCTCAAAGTAACATCCATGCTCTTCAATCCTCTAAAGAGGTTTGGTGCAGCAGATTGACCTAAAGCAACACATCTGTTGATCTCCTGACTTCTGTGAGCTTCTTTGAGCACTGATGGAGGATCCAAGCAAGACATCATCCTTGACAACTTCAACTTTTCCTCCATTTATCATGATGTTACCTGTTGGTCCGGTTGTGAAGTTTACTTTACATTATGTAAAGAAAGACTGAAGGCTACAATCTTTGATCTTCATCACACTGTGCTTCAATTCCTCCTCTCTTTCAACAATCAAAGTTGTGTCACCTGCATAGTGCAGGTTGTTAATAAGCCTTCCTCCAATTCTGAATCAGCATTCTTCTTCATATAATACAGCTTCTCTGATGATTTGCTTAGCTATGCCCCCAGGTAATTATTAATCTAGTTACTGTCTGTATAGATTTACCTATCCTAGATTATATGTTACAGAAAATAATACAAAACAAAAACAAGAAACCAACAAAAAATAACAATGAAATAACAAAGAAAAATCTCAATGGAAAAGAAAGCAGAAAATATTAAAAACTGAAACAAATTTAAAATGAGTCAAAGGAGAAATCAATTGATAAGGTATTACAGTTTAATGAAACTCTATTTGCCATAATTAGCTTTACAATGCTCTCTGTCTGACAACAAGGCTGTTCACATCCCTGGACTGTGGTCAAAAAGGATTCAACACAACAAGCAAAGCCAAAAAAAACCCCCAAACCTGAAAAACAAAACAACCACTACAAACTCAACTGCCACAAAGTCAATTCTGACTCATAGCAACCCGATAGGACAAGGTAGAGCCACTCTTGTGGTAAGACTGTAACTCTTTACAGGAATAGAAAGCCTCATCTCTCTCCCATGGAGTTGCTGGTGGGTTTGAACTGCTGGCAGCCCAACATGTTACCACTATGTCACTGTAGGCTTAATCCACATGGAAACCCTGCAAGTGGATTTTGGGCTTCCACTGTCATCTATAACTTCCTGCAAACAGGATGCTCAGAATTTAAGCTCTGTTACGATTCCCTCCTTTGGATTTGGATTTTATCACTTACAATTCTTGGATCACACAGGCTGGTGTTCTTCTTCCATATCGACTTAGTTGACACCTCACTTACATGGTTGTTTGTTTGAAGACAAGCCTTTAAGACCCAGCTGCTGTTCTTTCTGATTTCCGGGCACCATCTGATTTCTTCACCACATTTTGCTATAGCACCCAAATCTTCAGTTGTCTCTTCATGAAGTCAAAGATAGAGTAGGGAGAGCAATTTTCTTAAGTTGGGAACAAAACGAGTTATGTTCAGCATTGGAAACAAAACTGACATTGACTCCAGGGGTCCCGTTTGTCTTGTTTTGCTGGGCATGATCCTATAAAGACCTCATGTGATGCAGAAGTTGTTCACTTGGAACCGATATGGGGTGCTGTGTTAGTGAACATTGTGAAATGAAAGATTTGATGTGATCTGTTATTCTGTGTTTCTTGTGATGCCACCCAACCCCTTCTGCTTCGGACGAGGCAATTATTGCGGAGGTGAGGCACACACAGATGAATAGCCATGCCAGAAATACTCAGTGCCAGGATGAGATGATTCAGAACAAGGGGAGGTTAGCAGCCTGACCCTTAAAGACCATTGCCCTATGCAAAACAGATGCTAATGACCAGAAAGGCACTGCCCCTTCCTGTCCAAAGACACGGACCATGGCTCCCCCACTTGGCTTGCTAGCAAACTTTAGCAGGCCCTAGGCTGGCTTCTGAATCATTTACCCAGGCTGAGAGCAACTGACAGGAAATCTGTAGTCTGGGACATTGAGCCAGTTCAACTTTATCGTAGTGCAATTTCTCAAGCTGGGTGAGAACCAGTTTACACACAATCCCCGCTGCTCCCGCAAGTGATCCTCTGCCACTTTGTCCATTTTATTAGATTTGTCTTGCTGCCTTTGGAAAATGGAACAGCTAGGGAAGAGAGAGCAGAGAAAATTCACTTTTTCTTTGCATGAGGACAATGTCCGATGGCTGTGTAAGTATCCAACCTAATGCAATCCGCATACGTGATGTGACAGATCCCTGAAATATAGGCTAGGAGGTACTGTGAGGGCGTTTCCTGTCCTTACTAAAGTCTCCTTCCAAACTCACTGCCACAGAGTGGATTCCTTTTCACTGTGACCCTCCAGGACACAGCAGAACTGCTCCTGTGGGTTACTTGAGCCTGCAAACCTTTACAGGAGGAGAAAACCTCATCTTTCTCCCACAGAACGGCTGATGGATTTGAACTGCTGACCTTGTGGCTCGCAGCCCAACTCCTAGTCTCTGTACCACCAGGACTCTTTAAGGAACTTGTACTTTACTCGGGGGAGGCAAGACAAAGACATGAAAATCAAAATGGCAATCTTCATAAGTGATGGTAATAGTAGACACAATACTAGAAGTCATAGAGTAGTAAACAATGAATGCATTTACAGCCAAGAATTCTCATATTAGAAATAGAGGAAACCTGAAGGAGGGAGTTGAAGGAGTTCTTTTCATATATGAAAAGCCTTAAAACGTCACCAGTAAATCATATTATTGTAAATGTTAAGAAAGTGAAGTTATAAAAATCTTATTCTTCCTGGATCAATAATTAACACCCATGGACTCAACCGTCAAGAAATTGAAGATGTGTGTATTGGAAAAATCTGCTGCAAGAGACCTCTTTAAAGTGCCACGAAGCAAAGATATCATGGGTCTGACCCAAACCAAGGTCTTCCCCATTACATCATATGCATACAAAGGACGGGGCGAAGGCAAAGGAGACGGAAGGAGAAGGAATGTGCTCGAATTGTGGTGTCTGGGGACAAGATTGAAAACACCACGGGCCGTCGGAGGAAAGGAAAAACAAACTATTTTGGAGGTGGTACAGCTGGAATGCTCCTGAGAAGAAAAGATGGTGAGACTTTGTCTTGCTAACGTTGGATTTGTTATCATGAGGGACCTGTGACAAAGCAGAGGATCAGAGGATCCGCTTTGGTAACTCCCAGTCTGAATTTCTAAGTCAACCATAAGTTTTGTATCTATTGGCTGGTGATTCCTGTGGAGATGAGTCTGCAGTGGCAGCATGCAGATCCAGCAAAACAAAAACGAAACCCAAGCCAACCCAACTGGACAGGCTGCTAGCCCCTGCTATGATTTCCTTGACGGACTCATCTGGGCCCTGCCTGCAACTGAGTGGGTGGGGGAAATGACTGCGTTCCCAGAAGGTCAGCAGAGGGGAAGGGTAGCTTGGCTTGAAGTTACGCTCATCTGTGCTCAGACAGCTGCCCTGCAGAATGGGTGATTGTGACAAATGGCTGACTGATGTGACAGGCAGGGGGATGCTAGCTCTCCAAGAAGAGTCAGCTTATGGAATGGATAGGTAATGCTGAGAAGAGCTGGTGGCTCGGATAACAACAATCACATATTTAGTGCTTACTCTGAGTCAGTGCTGTTCTAAGTATTTACAGGTATCAATTCACTTAGCCTGTTAGCAACTCCATGACTTCGGTATTAAGACCATTCTCTCTGTAACCATGGGAACTAAGGCTCCAAGAAAGCTCATAAATGTCTTCAAGGTCACACAGTGAGTGAATGATAGAGCCAGTTTTCAAACCCAGGCAGTCTGAGTCTGGAGTCAACCATGCCACTCTCGCCTAAATGGGATGCTACGCGGATCAAAGGCCTAACAATACGTTCTCTGCAAAAGTAGAGTAACCAGTAGCCACGAGAATCCCCAAGACTGTGCTAATGATCCCTGGCAAACACACGGAGAGAGAAACAAGCCCCGGGGTGACTGTGACTCCTGAGTATCTAATAGTAGCACACACCCGTTGTACAGACCCCAGGGACCCTTGATATTTTTGATGATAGAGATGTGGCACAGGGTGGCTCTTGGCATTCACGAAGCACCTAGCATTTCCCTTCAAAATCAGAGTTCAAAATTGTCAGACAGGTTCAGTAGGAAGCAACATCAGCTCCAGGAAGCTTTTAGGTACGTGCTGCCGGTGATTTGCTGTAAATCAAGGTGCCGTCAGTTTAACAGCCGCCTTTCCTAGAAAGCAGGGTGCTAAGCTGAGTTTCAAGCTCTTTAAATCGAAAACAAATATATGTGGGAAAATAAAGACTCCACGAAACATCCTGGACTCTAAAATATATTTCTGCTCGGCAGGGTACTATAGAAATAATACTATTTTGAAAGGGGTTAGAATTCTTCTTTTGAGGTCAGTCTGATACCTCTTGGTAAGAAGAAGTATTTCACATGTTAATTGTAAACACTCACACCCATTCTTTTCCAACTCACCCTTTTCCTGGGTTTTATCTGTCAGAGGGAAAATGAATGGTGGTCTTCTTTATGCAGTAAGTGCATGCACACAAGCACATGTGTGCAAACACACACACATGCCCTCAAATTTCCCCCAACAGTTATAAATAAAGCTGTTATACTACAAATAAAGCTGATACCTTCAATACATACCTAGCACTTTCATTGTGGTCACCCACTTTTTATTTTTATTTTTGGTCCTCTAAGTATCCTACCCCAATAAACAAACTGGATGACTGGAATTGCTACACACGCTGTATACGAACACGGCCCCCACGGGTAAACTATTGGAAGGCTGTTTATATAATTCAGGAACACCTTCAGTCTTGTGTCCTTTTCCTCTTGGTGAGCTATCGTCCTGGCAGGATCCTGTTGTTCGTCTATGCTTGCAGATGGGATGCATGTCTCCAGCTTAGCATGGAGGCAAAGAGAGCGGGAATTGCACTTTTGGACGCATGTCACTTAGCTCCTGCACAGGTTCCTGGCGGTTAACTCTTCTGTGGGCTTCACTCCTGAGTGTGTCGAGGCTAAAGCAAAAGGGAGCAACTCTCTCTACTGTTGGCGGCTTTTGAAAACATTAACCTTATCAACAAAGTTTGTAATAATTTTCAAGAATTTGACTTCTTATGTATCGTTGGGCTTTCTACTCTGTGCAGTGTGCTGAAAACCACAATTTTTAGGACTACAATATGGGTGCAATTATGACTAATTTTGTTTTTCTGAAGTGCTCTTTATTGGTGTGGCTCCCTACAACTGTGGGGTCTCAATCAGCAAGAACAATGAGCTAGTGTTTCTGTCCCCACTTTTGTCTCCTTATTACTCACCGTGAGGGACTAGAACCGTGTTAATGAAAGGAAAGGGACTTAGTAGCCTGGGATCCCACAAAGATGGCTGATTTGCAGAGATACAGAGCGTCTGACCGGCACCTGCTGTACAGACGCCCAGAGCCTCCCAGGGGAAGGCAAGTTCACGAGCTGAATTGGCCTACTTCTGCCATCCTCAGCTGCTTCCACCTTCTGGGAAGGCGGCAGCATGGCTTTTGCTTGCTTTTTTTTTTTTTTAACTCTTCAGTTCTCTTTATTTTTCAAAAGTCAAATGCAATTTTTAAATCATCCAGCCACAATGTGATTAATGTACTGTCATTTCCCTGAGATATGAAATTTCAGAGTCTCTTTGGAATCCTAATTTCACGTCGTTAGGTTTGAGAAAACTGTTGAAGTTTGAAATTTAACCCTATTTCCCTGAATTCTCAAGACAGTGACTGATGTCAATTTTTATGTAAAATACTTAGCCACCAACTAATACTACCTTTGTATGCATCTAATGGCAAGATTACTTTTCCTTTGTCAATAAAAGTGACACTATCTTTCATAAAACTGTAAACAAATTAAGAACTATGATGTCTAATAAAAATTACACATAGTAACATAGGTATTGGTAGGTTATATTACATCAAAAAAGTCCTACTGGTCCTAAGTATATATATTCTTGACTACAGAGCATACACTTAGGGAAGAAAATAAAAGTACAAAACAAGATGAAGCAAAAAAAAATTATGATACCGTGACCACATCTAGAATCTCATTCAATTTGGCCCAACCGAGTGGGGCCAAAGCCTTACTTTACCAACACCTGCAGCTTGAAGGGAAAAAAAGAACAGCTCAGCAGGAGGCAGAGTGACGTTTGCTGCTCCTCCGCTGAGCATCTCCTTCTCCAGTTGCAGCTGCTACCACCTTACAGGAAGGCACCCCAGAGCACGAACACTGTCTCAGTGCGCATGACTAGTGCAAACAGGTCAATTGCTAGCCACAAGGTTGGATGTTTGAGTCCACCCAGAGGACAGTTGGGACGAGGGTTGGGCAATCTATTTCTGAAAACTCAGTCACTGCAAACCCCGTGGGGGGCAATGCTAGTCTGACACACATGGGCTCACCAGGAGTGGCATCGACTCAGCGGCAACGGGGAATGGTAGCAGGAGCTCCTGCTTCGACTCTTGTTCCTCCACCCCCAGTTTTATTTTCTACACGCGGCTGAACTGACCTCTGAACAATGCAAGGCGGATTTCAGACTAGTTAAACGCCTTGGATGACGGGTACGGCATTAGATGACACGCCACATGCCTTCCCACGGCCTGGGAATCTCCATACCGGTGGGCTCCCGCCTAGTGTTGCGTCTCTGACCCTTGCCCTCCCCCTTGCACCCCACACCTCAGCCACACTGGCTGTCCACGTACTTCCTGATTGATGGGCTCATTCTCCCCGGAAGGTTTCTCCCTGCACTGCTTTTCTCCGATTTCATCTTACTGAGCATCTTTCAATCAAACACTACTTCCTAGGAGACGCATTCCTGGCTCTATCCAGGAAAAAGCCCACCTTTCCCTCTCAAACCGCCACCTTCACACGATTCTGTTTTAATTTCTTCCCCTCCCCCGGCCCCTACCCCGCCTTAGAAACCAAAGAAGGACTTTCGTGGGCATGATCGTGATCTTCCAGCCACAGGGCTAGCCAGGGTTAAGAGTGCGCAGGCCACCCAAGATGTCTGCAGCGACCCTCTGATCCCCTGGCCCAGCGTCCTCACCACCAGAGCGAATACAAGCAAGCCTCCTTATTCAAACGCAGACGGACTAGCCACTCACTTATAGTGGATCCAGATTCCGGTCTGTTGAGGGAGCTGATGATGACAAATCCGAAGCCTTCGTCCTCCTTGCGGTGGATGACCACGTCGCTGGTCTGCAGGCTGTGCGAGGCGAAGCCCTCGGGGGGCGAGGCGTTGCTGCTGGGGGCTGCGTGGTTGCTGTTGGCATAGGTGGCGTAATCACTGCGGGGTGAGCTGTGGTGGGTGGACACGGAACCCGGACTCCTCCCGTTCTCTGGGCAGGGCTCCCCTGGAAGACGCACAACACACAGGGACTCAGCTATTTAACAAGGGCCTCTGAATGACTACAACATATGCTTGGCATGGCTTGTGGAGTAACCGATGGGCTTCTCGTTCCTTCCAGGCCCAGACAACAAATCCGGCAGTAGAGCCCCAGCCCCCCTCATGTTTGGGGCCAATGTCACTTTTCATTGGAAATACTGGTAAACCCCCATCAGGTTCTTCTTTGCCGCCCCTTGTTTTTATCTTCTTCTTCTTTAGACTCGAAGCCTCCCTAGGCAATGTGAAATGTTGGACATGGGCCTTTTAGCTGCTGAAGAACTGACCATAGGCAGTCTTGCAAAAGGTGTCCATATTCTTAAACTGTTGTGTGCATAGAGTCACCTAAGGAGCACACACAAGTTACACACTGTCAGAGGCCATGTGCAGTAGGTCAGGAAAGACTGGGCTTAGAGTCTGATCAGGTTCAAGACCACACACTTTGAGGAGTGCTGCTAAGTGGGTCTAACAGTGAGGGGTGTCCATGTACAGTGACCTATCAAAATTTCCCAAAGAGCCACGTTCTGTTTAGTGTGTGAGGCTCTGCTAGCAGAGACACTAATGTCATCTGTGCAGGTAGGAAATATGCTGCTTCAGCATGGTTAGCCCACTCCAGGGTCAAGTCGAATAACGGCATCAGACCAAGGGATTATAATCTTTGAATCTCTAAGGTTGTGTTACAGGCCTTGGTCACATAGACTCTGTGTTACTGTTGTAAGATATGTTCAATGTTATCGAGAAGGTAGATAAAACTAAAGAAAATAAATAAAAAATAAAGCCATTCTTCCATGAGAAAGTAGACCTCTTTACTGGGAGAAATGACAGGCAGGTGGCAGCCGAGGGAGGCGAGGTTTGAAGGGAAAGGGGTCTGCGGCTCAAAAAGGGGCTTGTGATTTTTAATTTCAGACCCGAGGGCGGTACTCTTACCAGAAAAACCGAAGTAGGGACCTAACATTCTATCTTTAGAAATAAGACTATTTTATTCTTTCATATAACCTGGTCAGTGTACTCAAAAGATGTTTATGGACCAGAGGAATAGGAAGGTACAAAATAATCGCAGCTAATGAGTCCTTTGTTGAGTCTCTAGACATAGTCCCCTATTTAGAATGCTGGACTTTGTCTCATGAGACAGATTAAAAATAATCAGCAAAAGTTCCAGGGAAGGCTCCTAACTTTAGAAGCTGTAATTCCATTCTGAAATGAAAAGTCAGGGGACAAAGCACAGAGACTTGATGAGATGTTTTGTGACACTGATAACCTTAAGAAGAATGAGATGGATTTCTTTGTAGATTCAGATAAAGAGATTCATGGCCTTATAAGAATATATTCGTTTCTTGTTTGTAATTACAGAATAGTTAAGACCCAGGCCTGTTGCTTATTAGCATTTGATAAATTATATGTTTTTTTTAAGATTTAATTAATCAAGTTTTAATTTAGAAAAAAAGAATGTTTTTCATTTCTAAGAAATGTACCAAGGTCGTAGAAGAACAAGATGTCAATGTCATATGCCCTTTTCCCTCTTTTCAACCAGACTTTAAAACTATTGGTTATCACATGTGTGCTCCTCCCTTGGCATCATCACCCGAAGACAAGCTGTTATTGTCTTGGTGAAGCACATGTCCTTTATCAGTCCTTGTGCAACTTGGAAATAAAGTGATCAGAGATAGTCAGGAAGAAGAAAAACAATTATTATGCTGTTACATTAAACTGAAAATCTCCCTGAGTTACTGGACCAAATAAGTAACTAAATGTCATAGGCAGTGACAAGAGAGATCTCATTTTCTGGCTGTCATATTTTAGGGAGTTGAGAGGCTGTGGCTGTCAGTAAAGCAGCAACAAAGAAAAATGATCTGTCTCTCCAGTAAGTGTTGGGGAGTGGCTACTGGTTCTAAAAGGGGGTGGGGGACATCATTGATGCAGTCAGCATGTGTGGCACTGGGCAACTGAAAGCCTCCAATACATTAGAAGCTGGCTTTTTCTATTGCCTTTTGGACTAGTCTTTCAACCTCTAAAAGCAAGTTCTTTATCTTTAACAAAAGCACTCATTTAAAATCTGGGACTTAGGAAGGCTTCCAAATTCTTTCTGATTGACTTTGAAGAACAGCATGGGCCCCACATCATCTTTCTCCTCAGCCATCTTCTAGAGCCACGTAAGATGGTCTTTCCAACACCCCTTCCTGATGTAGACAGCCAACTCAACAGGGTTGCTTCAGAATAATACTCGTGTTGTAAATGTCATAAAGTGACAAAAATACCAAGTGCTAAGCTTCCTCCTCTTTTCTTTTTTTAAATTCACTATCCTCCAGGATCCCTGACTCATTCTTCTGGCTTACATGCACATGGAGACTTAGAATTCTGTCACTTCATACCTATTCAAGTAAAATGATTCATTTTTTTAAGGTTAAATTTCTGTTTCTTCCCCACCAGTCCCACTGGAAACAGCTACTATTGACTGGGAGATGGGCTTCCGTTGGGAGAGGAGGGAGTCTTGGACAATGTTCTCTAGGTGAGATGGCTTAGACCAGAATAAGCAACCACTTGCCAAAAGCTGTCCCAGTTCTGTAGACCTATTTAGTTTCCCTTCTTTGTGGTAACTTGCACCCAACCCAACCCAAGCCAAACCACTCCTGTCAAATGGATTCTATCAAATGCCAATAGCGACTCTTGGCATTAGGTTGACAATAATTCAATAACTGTCAATAATTTAATCATATCAATAAGAGTTGTAAAGTTATCACTACAATCAATTCTAGAACATTTTCTTCTTCCTTATACTCATTATTATGCATGTAATTATTTTATTAAAATTGTGGCAAAAATATACACAACAAACTATTCTCCAACAACTTCCACATGTAGAATTCAGTACTATTGACTACATACTCTTTTTGTTCTACAACCATTATTGATATCCTTTCCCAAATTATTTCCCCACCATTCGCATAAACTCAATGCCCTCTCAGCAAACTTCCTCCTTCACCCATGGTAACCATTGGACAAGTTTTTTTTTTTTTCCTTTAGTAGGTTTTTTGATTTAGTATTCACAAATCACACACTCCCATATTTAAACACTTTGTAAAAGAGTTGAATACACATCAACACAATCAATTCTAATGCTCCCTCCCACCTCCTGCATTCATTGTTTGCTCCCTAAATCCCCTCATCCTCCCTATGCCCCATCCCATTCTCCCACACCCCAGATAAACCACTGTATCAGTTATTGCCCACACTAACTTTACGTGAGTAGAAAACCTTGTCTTTCTCCTGGATGGCCTGCAGTGTCCAATGATTATTCACATTGATGCCAATGTTTAGAACTAGTGATCTTTTACAGAAATAACCTTCTTCTTCTAAAGTGATTCTACCCGGTGCTGGCATTCAGAGCCCCCTAATGGCTGGGGCCGAGGTGAGATCTGAGATGCAGTGTGCTCTAGGGGGAGGGAGCAGCATGTGCAAGTGCTGTGTGGCACAGTGTGCCCCTCCTTCCAAGAACTAAAGGGATACTGCCAAGGGATTTCTACCTTCTTTAGAAAAACAAAACAAAAGAACTGGCAGGAGTCATGTAGAATTGGGTAATGGCTTCTCTTCAGATTGAGTATGTACTTTATAGACGATCACAAACCTTACCACTCCCTAACGTCGCTTGCAAATGATCTTTCTCATTTGTATTCTCACCACGTGATACATTGGCAGGATTTTCCTCCTAGGCCGTGTTCTCAGAACCATGACTCTCGGATTCTCTGACCAAATGGCTTCTCCTGCTCTCAAGGTGTGTCTGGGCCTCTTGTCGGGATGGTCTCGCGGATGGCTGGAGACACTGCAGAGGGCCCTATTTTGCTTTGGAACATGGCCAAAGGGTGACCACTGTGGCATGTCTGTGTGAAGAAGTGGATGTGTGGACGGAGTGTCCACATGTATGTGCACATGGGACCTGGTGGAGAAGGGGGCAGCTTGTGGCTGTGGGCCTGCAAACATGAGGGGCTGGCCTGTCTGGTGGCATGTGAGTTTGTGCACTCCTGATTTATATGTACCAAGGAAGACAATTTATTTAAATGGATGACATTGTGCTTTGATAAAGGACAAAGACATGCATTTGGTGCAGACAAAAAACTGTAGTAACCAGGACAGAGGAATGCACCCTAAAGACTGCCTGAACTTTTCACTCGGTTGCCAAGACAACCTTTCCTTTCTTGGCCTTAGCCTGACAATTAGATTTTCCACTAGGTTTTGGAAAGGTACTGATAACTTTAAGGATGATGCTAACTATTTGATTAAGTTATAGAGCTTTCACATCAATTCTAGGTTTACATTTAAGGAGACTCCTGGGAGACACCCTCCGTTCTGAGGAACTGTGAGTATTCGAAATAATGTGTTCTTGGGCTGAATGTCTCAAAGCTGAATTATGAAAGAGATACACTTAAAAAGTCGACTCTCATGGTAACACTTAAAGTCAATCTTCTAATATCATTGGGAAAACACAACTAAATCTTAAAAGGTGGTGACATGGCTAAGCCACTGTCTTCTCAAAGCCAGTTGAAGATACAAGACCTGTGCTACTGTTAACTAGTAAATAACATTGAATGTGTTACTGAAGGTTTTCTTCTTATATCTTACAAGTTGTCACTTTTCAGAGAGTCTCTAGGTGGTACAAAACTAAATACTGAACTACTAACCAAATGGTCAGTGGTTCAAAGTTACCAAGAGGCAGCTGAGAAGCAAGTCCTGTGACCAACTTCCGTAAGACTACAGCCATTGAAAGCCCCATGGGAGACCCACCATTCAACTCTGAAATGCAAGATTGCCATGCATCTGAATGGACTTGATGGCGACTTGGTTTTTTTGTAAGCTTGCTTTTGCCTAATTGGAAATGCGGTGCAGAATCTTGAGCATTCGCATATTTTCATTTAATGTTTGAGGTAGTTTAGTTGTGTCATTAACTTTCAACTAATGTAAATAATCTGCATCTTTAATAATGGGTGTGTTCTTTTTCTTGAGCATCAAGGGAGAAGGTATCTGAGCATCCAGATCCCGAGCAGTCTCTGTTGGTGAAGACTAACATTGCTTCTGATTTACTGTCTTAAGTGGTTGATTTCTTGGGTCTCTCTGTCTTCTGCCGGGGGCGGGCGGCAGGGCATTTGCACCAACTGGGGCAATGAGAAGGGTGAAGCAAATAATTTCAGTGACCCGTCTTCTTCCCTACTCTACAAGTGGTCAAATCTGATTGTTCATCTCCCTTCAGATTTGAACTCACCCATCATAAGCCATGCTGGCACTGCCTACTGCCTTTGTGTAACCCAGCAGTTGCCATGGAAACAACCCTGACCCATGGCGACCCCATGTGGTCAGAGTAGAACTGTACCCCACAGCCTTGCCAATGGCTGAATAGTCAGAGGTTGATCATCAGGCTTATCTTCTGAGGCACCTCGAGGTGGCTTGAACTACCAACCTTTCCCGTAGCAGCTTTGACTACTTGCACCATGTAGGGACTCTGCCTTTACTTAGGAAAGAACAGTAATGATGCTAGCAACACCCTTGAAAGGATGCCTCCCTGCCACTGCGGTTGTCCTTTCTCATTCAAAGGGGGGGGGGGGATGGTAATGGGGAAGAAGGCTTGTCTTCCTGTGATTTTTATTTTTTAGATGTCTTCCCATGTAATATTTTTATGATCTTTCATTGGGTATCCAAGTATCTTTTGCTAAGCTTAATGTCTTTCATACTGATGAAGCCTCTGGGGAAGAATGAGCTGCAGTAGCCTGGAGCCCCTCCTGGTGTGCTGGGGCAGTGAGCGGCAGCACAGGCTTCCAAAGGGAAGGCACTGACACACTCGGAAGCCTGGCTTCCGTCTCTGGGAACTGCAGCAAGGAGCATCTTCACAGAAGTCATGCTCTACAAATTGTAGATATATATAGCAGCATTTGGCATCCACTCTAGCAGCTTGGGTTGATTAGAACAAAATTTAATTTGCCATAATCAGTTGGTAGCAAGAGGAGCATGAAATTATGTCGATGCATTGGTTTTGGGCTTCGAAATATATGTCCTTGTAAATCAGGTATCTTTTTAAATTTATCTTTGGGTTGCAGAACATAGCACAGCAAACATTTAATTTATTTTTTTTATTAAAAATTACTCTGCAGGGAGAGAGATGGTTAAATGCTAACTAGGCAAGCCCTGTCTCCTCCTGGCATCTGGCCCCAGGGTAAGGCATAATTCAAGGTGTTTTACTTCTTGGGTCAAGCGGTAGGCCATGAATTTCAGAGAATGAACGGCACCTCTTAGCAAAACCTGCACACTACACAGGATATATTGTCTCTACTGGCTGAAGAGCCTTCTGACTTGCCCTTTGAAATGATCGTGTTTGTTCTGACTCTAGTTTTGAGAGAACTCAAAAAGCAAAGGATTTTCAGTGTGACCAATAAGCTCCCTTGTCTCTGATATTTCAGTGAGTGATAAGCCATTGGCCATTTTTCTCGTTCTAAATGTTATCGTAGCCCACGAGGACTCCTCACAGCAGAGACTGACATCTGTTAAGGGGTGGTCCACAACCTTTGAATTCCATCAGATGCTGCTAGTGGTAGAGGGAGGTCAGGCAAAGAACCCAATCTGTGGCCACCGAGGTGGTGCTGGCTCCTGGAAAGCCATGTGCATCAGAGTAGAATTGCACTCAATAGGGTTTTCAATGGCTGTGATCTTATGGACGTGGATTACCATGCCTTTCTTTTGTGGTGCGTCCAGGTGGATTAGAACTGCCAGTCTTTTGCTGAGCAGCTGAGTGAAAACGGAGCCACTCAGGGTGGGGAGAGGAACTGAAAATTGCACAAGGAAATTCAACTCTGTGGATAACCCAGGTAGCACAGTGGTCACCCATCGGGCTGCTGACTGCTAAGTCAGCAGTTCAAAGTCACCAGCCGTTCCTTGGCAGAACGATGGGGCTGTCTACTCTTGTACAGGGTTATAGTCTAGGAAACGCACAGGGGCAGTTCTACGCTGTCCTATAGGGTTGCTATGAGTTGGCAGCAAATCAATTTCAGGAGATTGAATGAGGGCAGGTTGGGGTGGGCAGGATGGTCATCTTGTGTCTATAGCGCCACTGCTGTTATTTTGGACTATGGGTAGCACAGCGGTTAAGCTTTTGGCTGCTAACCAAAAGGTTGGTGCTTTGGATCCACCCGCTGCTCTGTGAAAGAAAGAGGTGGCAGTAAAGATTCAAGCCTTGGTGGCCCTCCCTGGGAGTTCAACTCAGTCCTACCAGGTTGCTATGGGGCAGAATCCATTCAATGGCAATACGTTTTTCTTTTTTGGGGGGAGGGGGCGGGGAGCAAGTTCCTGAACCTCTGGGCCTCAGTTTCCTCATCCATAACATGTGAGCTCATGTTGCCAAGGTCTTCATCCCAGCATTAAAGAGTTTGCATGAGGGAGGGGCCATCAGGGGTCTGAGCAGAGAGGCCAGTGGGATGCTGGGACAAAAGCCTTCTGCCCGTCACTGAGCACTGAAGAGAGACCATCACCCTCAGCTGATGGCAGTAAACAGCGTGGTTGTTTGTCACAGACACACTCCTTGAACACATACATCTTTTTTGTGTGGCAGGTGTGTGAGGGATGTTGAGGTGGTGAGAAGAGCCGAATGAGTTATGAACACAAGGGCTGAGTTTTAGAAGTATGACTTTGGTGGATTCTTCAGGAAGCAGAGAAAATGATGGGGAAGGGAATAGTGACTTCTCATTTATCTGTTTCATGAGTTTGCAGCTATCGGCTTTGCATTTTCCTCAGAGCGGGGCGCTGCTACATTTTTCTGGATCAGGGTACCAGAAGCATTGGCATCTTTTATGTGGCTCGGTGTTAACAACTAATTTTCCATCGTGGTCACCCCGCTCTGGTCTCAAACGACTGTGGTTCTTCATTCGTAAACACAGTGAGAAATATTTCCAAAAGAGCTATTTCTCATTCCCGCGATGTTCTTCTTAGAAAGAGCATTTACCAAAGAGCAAAGATAACACGTATCTGAAATGAACCTCAGGCTTTGCTCAAAATGCTTAATCACCAAACATAAAATCTAGGCCTCCAGCAGTGCTGGGGTTTTTGTGTTAGTGGGGAGCATATGCACCGTCCAAATCACAGGTAGGGTTTGCAAGTCTAGGTTGCGGGTTTAGTCCTTCAGGTAGAGAATGCTGACTTGATGGAAACTCCAGGGATCCTGGAAAACAGGAGGGTTAAAGAAATCCCCCACCTGTGCGTTTGAGAAACAGCTCTCTGCATAGAACTGCCCCTCCTTCCATATGACTTAGATAAGACCCTCAGGTTCCCCTTTGCTGACCTGTGATGAGGCCAGACAGACACACACCCTTTGAGTTTTCTGTCCTTGTCTCACAAATATGTAGCTGAACATTTTTATCCCCACAGATCAATTAACAACGAAATGTTTGTGGGAGGGGGGAGAGAGGGTAAAAAAGAGGAGCTGATACCAAGGGCTCAAATAGAAAGTAAATGTTTAGAAAATAATGATGGCAACATATATACAAATATGCTTGATACAATTAATATATAGATTGTTATAAAAGCTGTAAGAGCCATCCATAAAATGATCTTTAAAAGACAAAAGAAAGGAAAATGTTTGCAAGTCACACTTTATTTAAACTTCTATCCTTCCCCCAAGTCCCTGGACTTCGGTTCTCTCCACCTGTCCCAATATGATCCTACATACAGGCCTCTCCCCAGAATACTCTCCGATGATGTCACCCTCTCGGATCCCTTCAGCACCCCGGGGTTTTTTCCTCACAGCGAGAAAAGCTCCCTTTTCCTGTAGCTCCTGACAGCCTCACTGATTGAGTCACAGAACCTTCTCTACTTAATCTTTTCTTTCTGAATACAACCTCTCCCTATCTGAGTCCAGGATTTTTTAATTTCTAATTTAGCAACATCATATCAACAATTGATTTAAAAATCTGCTCCAAAGGTCCGTCGGTCTCACCAAAGCATCTCACACACCCCTCCCCGCGCCCCCGGTCCATACCTCCAGATAGCACCTTTCTTCTCACAGTGAGGTGGACTTGCCCGTTCCGGGCGGCGTGGTGCATGAGGTCGATGACGTAGCGGTGGGTCTTGCCGGCCACTGGAATCCCGTCCACATAGACGAGCTCGTCTCCGGGGTGGAGGCGGCCATCCCTGTCGGCGGAGCCCATGGCGATGACGGCTCCGATCAGAATCTAGAGAAGCAGCGAGAGGGAGAGAACATCCATTTTCAAGCCCTCTCCCACCTCCCTTTTCCTCCCTGCAGCCCGGGGTGGAAGGAAGACTCTCTTCCCATTTTCTGCCAGGTGCCTTCGACCAGAGCATACATTTGATAACGAAACCCGGAGGAGCTGGGCAAAGCAGACTGCCCTTCCACCTCGTCCAGCACTCAAATCCTTCTGGAGAAAAGAAGGTTGGCAAGTCCATGTTGATTGCCCTGAAGTTTGGGGGATGCTTGCTTCCTGGCTCATCAGTGATCACCTGTAAAGAAGCCTCCCCGAAACAGAACCCCAATGGGCCATCATTGTGGTCAGGATTGAAACAAGTTGGGGGCTGCCTGCCAGCACCCCCCTTTCACGGTGTGGCCTTGGGCAAGGCTTCTGGACTTTGGTGAACTTCAGTTTCCTACCCTGCAGAGCGTGGGGGGAGGGGGGAGGCTAGTGATCTGACGGACCTCACAGATTGTTGGGAACACACACACACAGACATCAGGTTTGGAAAGCCCTTCTCTCTGTTCCTAGCACAAAGTAAGCGCTCAGATATTCAAGGGAAAACAGCTGACTTGTACCGCTGAACACTGATACACAGGCAGAGTCTGCTTGGAAAGGTGGGAGGTAAGGTGTGCACAAAGAAAACCAAACAAAACTCAGTTGGCTTAGAGTTTGCTCTGCTCCAGCGAATACTCCCTCCCAGCACTGTCCTCTGCAGGGGCGCTTCCCATCCCGAAAGTGCGGCTGCTGCCAGGAGGTTGCAGCAGAGACCCTACCGGGAAATGAAGAGGCACAACACCTGAGTCATGTGGGCATTGGGGATCCTTCCCTGCATCCCCTCAGACTGCGATGGAAGACCACACCCGAGGCTTCCCAAGGACATCTCTCCCTAGACTAGAGTGCCCGCTAGCAAGGGCTTCTCCCATCTCAGACGACGGACAACAAACAATACCAGGTGCTCTAGTTTTGCTCTTTAATCTACATTTTTTCCAACTCGTAGACCACAGGTCCCCTCTTGCTTTGCCAAGCAACTTTGGCACATTGCCTCTGAGGGCAGTGGCTGCTGTTCTCACAGCCATTGAGTCGATTGTGACTCACAGTGACCCTATAGGACAAGGGAGAGCAGCTGGTGGGGGGGGGGGGGGTGCTGAGACCGTAATTCTTTACAGGAGTAGAAGGCCTCCTTCTTCTCCCTCATGGGGGCTGGTGGTTTCAAACTGCTGACCTTTCAGTTAGCAACCCAATTCGTAACCCAACTCATTTCTGCAAAGAAACCCATCACTTTACGCTTTGTTTTAAATCTTCATAGATTAAAAAAGGGAGACATCGGTCAGTGTAAGAGATGAAAAAATAATAATTATTTATAAATTTTCAAGGGTTCCTGAGGGAGGCAGGGTGGGGGAGGGAGGCTAAAAATGAGGAGTTGATACCAAGAGCTCAAGTAGAAAAAAATGTTTTGAAAATGATGAGGGCAACAAATGTACAAATGTGCTTGACACATGGATGGATGGATGGATGGATTGTGATAAGAGTTGTACAAGCCCCTGATAAAATAATTTATTAAAATAATAATAAAAATACGACCCCTTGCTGATGGTCTGAAGTCTTCCAGGCACAGTAATTTCTTTCACAACTCCGATCTGTGGATTCCAGTTGATTTTCAGACTTGCACCATCGTGACTTTTGGCGAGGCTGCAGAGTGCTTCCTGCGGAGGTGGCCGCTCTGCTCAGCGCTTCTCGGGGATATGTAAAGTAAAGTCTGGAGCGCTCTCTTTCTTCCACTGTGACTTTGCAGTCTTGGAGAACCCAGACCCCTGGGTCTTTGTGAGAATGAAGTCCCTCATTCTCAGGCTGCTTTCTTCCTCTTGCTGGGAAGTCGTACGTGGGGAACAGATTGGCTTCTGTGTTGCAGAATTGTGCCCAGTGAATGATTTACTATCGCGACCGTCAGAAAGAGCTCCCAACTCTGGACTTGGGTTGGCTGCACGGCGTGGTTCTTTCGCCGACCCGCTGCACCCATTTGCCACAGTTCAGCTGTCGGGAACACGTCTAATGCTCTCCAATTTTCCTTATTGTCACGCCGGCCTGGATTTACGAGTTTCTTTCTAAAGATGTTCCAATCTATTCTTCAAAAGGCGCAGCCCACTGTGGAGTGCTTCAAAGAGTTGGCAAGAGCTTTGTGTACAAGCCAGTTCAAATGAGTGTTTATGTCTCTCCACCTCCCCCTGAAAAGCTGCAGTTAGCTGGGCTAGCCTGGAGAAAATGCTTCTACCTTTTGATTTCCTGTATATTTGAACGGGAGAATTGATAGCTAGTTACAGAGAACAGAAACGGCTTGTGAACTTTTGGACGGGTTAATGAACAAAGTTAACATACAGTTCTGATTCTAACGGATGAAATACGCCATGAAAGAATGAGGTCACCAGAGAGCCAGCGCTGCACCACCCTCACAATTGCTGCTGTGTTTGAGCCCAGTGCTGCAGCCCCTGTGGTAATTCAGAGCCTGATGTGTTACCAAGGTGATGCTCTTTTCCAGGGACTCATCTCTCCTGAGGCCACGTCCACAGTGTGGGAGAAAGTCTCACAACCCTCACTTCTAAGGAGCGTGAGAATCACCTGGTGACATTGCTGAAAAGCAGGGGTTTGGACTGACCCCGAGAGAGTCTGATTCGGTAGGTCTGGGCGAGCCCTGAGATCCAACAAGCTCTTAGGAGATGCTTGGTGTTGTTGGTCCACGGGTCATACTTCAAAGAGCAAGGCTCTAAGGAATCTCACGTAGTCTCATGGTCATTGACTCTGTCTGTGGTATCACTAGTCATGTCCCATGTCTGCCGGGGATGCCCCTGGGTGCCTGACCTGGGCTCCGTGACTCTTCTCACTGATTATTCTCCTGGTCCCCTGAGAGATGTCTCCCCCCTTCGTGAATGGTCTGTGCGCCAGGATACGTTGGGGGACAGTTCCTGATGCTCTTGCAGCTTCCCTGGCCACACTAGCGAGGGAGGCTTCTCAGCCAGCAGGAGGTCCCCACCAGCCGTCACTCCCCTCTGGGGTGAGTGGGCTCTGCAGCCTCATCTGACCCCCCAGTCCCACTCTTCAGTTCTTCTTCTAGAGGCTATTGGGTGGGCTCTCTCCTCTGTGCATTGCTTTGATCCTAAAGGAAGCGTTTCGTGACCAAGCAGATCAAGAAAGGCGATCCTTTAATGAAAAACGGACACAGGCATTTATCTTTCCAATTGTACCTTTCTACAAAAAAAAAAAAGACGAAGCAAAACAACTATACGTCATCTCATAGGCTGCAGGGGCAAGGAACAAAACAGTATTTGGTATGCAATAGCAATTGTCCACATTCAGATGATTGATATCTCATTAAGTAGGGGGTAATGCTAACACAAACATACCACAGAGACATATAAGAAAAATCAGCAAGTCAAAAACTTTCTGGGCCTTCTCATTGCTTTCCTTCGTTCTGAAGTACCGAATGTGAGTCCAATCTCAGTGGATCTGGGTTGCAGTAATTCTAGCTCGGGATGACTTGACAACGTGGCGAGCGGATTTCAGGCTCCTTTCCTTCTAAAACTCCTCCACAGGTTTGCACAGGCCTCCGATGCCAAGAAGAATGTATGTCAGGCTCTCCCCGTGTCTCTGAATGGTTTTCTCCAGAGAGGCCTTTCTCCACTGCTCTGTTTTCCAAATCGTCCCCTCTTGGTGCTTTCCTGTCCCTTTCAGCTCACAGCTGGGACCCCCTCACCCCATTTGGCAGCTTTCTTTTTCTATTGTTATTTCACTGTGAAAAGTATTCTTCGGGCAGGAAAAGTGTCCACATGTTTTTAATTTAGTTTGTTGTTGTTGAGAATCTTCACGGTGGAACACACACCGACTGCCCTGTGTCTGCTGTACCATTAGAGACGTTGCTTGTGTTCGTCCTCACCCTCCTCCGAGTTGTGCCTCCTTCATTAAAAGATGCTCCCTGCCCCTTAGGGTTCCTATCTAACCTTTTGAGTTGCTTTAATTCCATATAGATCTTTCCCAACATACCGTTTCCTTTTCCCTTTTTATGGGGTTCGGGGGAACGGTCGCAGAGCAATTGTCCATGTAACAATTCAGACACATTTATTTCACCTCCCTCCATAAAACATCCCGTCCCAGTGCCTCCTGGTGCTTTTTATTTCTATTCTTCTTTTCTTAGCTCTTCTGAATGTTGCTCATGATATTATGAAATTCTGGTCTATATTTTCCTTGGTGACCAGCATTCTTCCGGAGAATCCTTCGTCAAAACATTTATAATGAATTTATAAGGGGCAAGCACCTCCCTACTGTTCCTCTTATAGACCTGCCTATTGATTGGCTGAGAACTCTTCATTTCCAGACCCAAAGGGTGACTAGGACCCATAGTCTCAAGGGTTTTATTAGTTTCTATCGACCAGTAAGCCTGGAATTTGAGTTTTCCCACATTTTCCTCTCATTCTCTCCCAAACCTTCTAATGTGACGCCCTTGTGATCACCCAGCTCTGGTCCTGGGGTTGTGGAGACTGATGTTCATGTGGCTACTGCGTCCATTGACCTGATTATCTCCATGCCGCTTCAATTTTCATCGCTCTTCTTTTTCCAGACAAGATGAGACATATAATTGCACTTGTATAGCAGCTCATGAGCTTTTAAGACACTAGCTTCTACTCACTAAAGCAGTGGCTCTTAACCTTGTGGGTCGCGACCCCTTTGGGGGTTTAATGACCCTTTTCACAGGGGTTGCCCAATTCATCACAGTAGCAAAATTACAGTGATGAAATAGCGATGAAAATAATTTTATGGTTGGGGGTCACCACAACAAGAGGTGACAGGGTCGTAGCATTAGGAAGGTTGAGAACCGCTGCACTGTCTTTGTGGCCCAGGCTATGGCAGTTTACCTTGGTTTCCCCTGAGATAATAGCCCTGAGCCCCCAAGCCCAGATGCTCATTCAGTCCCTCAAAATGTTCACTTATGTCTAGGAAATTCTCATAACTTCGTCCCTAGGATGTTCCACCGCATTCATGGCTATATTTGCAGTAAGGTTCATAACAGGCACTAATACTCATTGCCATGAAGTTGATTTGAACTGTTGGTGACTCTATAGGACGACGTGGAACTGCTCTGTGGGTTTCTGAGACAATAACTCTTTATGTGAGTAGAAAGCCTCATCATTCTCCTGCAGATTGGCTAGCAGTTTGGAACTGCTGACCTCACAGTTAGCAGCCAGTGCATAGCTGACTACACCCTCAGGGCCTCTGTCGAACACACATACTCTCCCTCCCTTCCCTGCTCAGTTTGTCTTTCCATACAGCTACTTGTAGATCACCAGCACTGCAGGATTGTGTATGTAACAGTGTTTTCTCGGTTGCTTTTAACTCCTGGCATCTTCCCCTGCCTTCATCATTTTATGGCCAACCTCCTTCTTATTGTAGATACCTTGCCATTCCCCCAAGCTAAGGGGCTCTAGTGGGTCACACAGTGGGCTGCTAACTGCAAGGTCAGCAGTTTGAATCCATCCGTTATGCTGCAGGAGACAGATGAGGCTTACTCCTGTGAAGCAGCAGACTCGGAAACTTACAGAAACTTACAGGGGAAATTCTACTCTCTTCTATAGGGTCATCAAGTAATCGAATCTACTGGGCTCAACAGTAAATTCAGTTTTGGTTTTCTCTCAAGTTAACATGGGTCTACCCTCTAGGAATATACATCTTTCAACAGCATCATGCTGAAGGCTGACATTCTTTACTACTTGGGTTAAAGCATTAGATTTTAAAATATTGAGGATTTTCTGGTTTAAGGCAATAGTTTCAGGGGCTCGTTTAACCTTCATGGCTCCAGGAAGTCTGGAGTCCAAGACATGATGCAGTTCTGTTCTATTTCTAGAGCATCTTTCATCAAAATGTTCAGTAACAATCGCTGGACACATCTAATTCTTCTGTTCTCATGGCACAGGAGGCAATTGTTCATGGACATAAGTAGTTATACGTTCTAGATCCTCTTATCCTTTTTTTTACATTTTATTAGGGCTCATACAACTTTTATAACAACCCATACATATACATACACCAATTGTATAAAGCACATCTGTACATTCTTTGCCCTAATCATTTTCAAAGCATTTGCTCTCCACTTAAGCCTTTTGCATCAGGTCCTCTTTTTTTTCTCTCTTATTCTATACATAAGTAGTTATACATTCTATAGCCTCTTATTCCTTTGTTGTTACAGGTCTTTAGTGATCAAGTGTTTTGCCTTGAATAACCCCCTGCAAGCATTTAATTGAAGACCCCAGGTGCAATGCAATGAACTAGAAGGTATAACAAAAGCAGTAAACATGTTATTAGGCTAATTCCGTGACCCTAAGCCTCCAAACCAAAGAACCAAATCCCATAGGTGTTTGATTGCATATAACCAACCCCGGCAGGTTTTCTCCTTCCTTTTTGTCATTGTCATATCTGTCACAGGATTAATTGTTTTATAGACACACGATGTATGAGCAGGAATTACACTAAATGGCTGTGCACCAGGGAAATACCAATGTGATATTTCCATCACCGTTAACCCCTCACCCCCCACTCCTGTTCCTGGTCAACACCAATGAACACGGTCCTTGATTTATTTGCCTTTTCTTGTGTTTTTATATAAAGCGGACATACAATGTTGGTGCTTATATGTGTTATGGTTTATGTCACTCAGCATAACGTCTTACAGCTCCATAGTAAGCACCAGGACTTCATTTCTCCTACTGGCTGAGTGCTCTCCCATTGTGTGTATGTATCCTGTCTTGTTTGTCCATTCACCTGTAATGGGCATTTAGGTTGTTACCACCTTTTGACTATTGTAAACAATGCTGCAATAAATACTGGTGTACAAGTTTCTGTTTGTGTCTCTTATTTCAAGTCTTTAGGGTATATGGATGTTGGAGGGCTATTGTGGGGTCATATGGTAGCTCTATTTTTTTGTTCTTTAAAGAACTATCACATCATTTCCGACAAAATGGCTGGGAAACTATTTTGCATTCTTACCAGCACTGGGTAAAGGTTCCAATTTCCCTGCCTTCTCCAAATCCTTTCCATCCTTGGCTGTTCTGCCTGAGCTGTCCTATGGCAGAGCAATGGCATCCCATGGCAGTTTTGATTTGCGTCTCTCGTATGCTGAGTATCTTCTCAGATATTGGGTGACCATGTGAATGCCCTCTTTGGTAAAAGACCTATTCACACCCTTTTCCCATTTTATAGTTAGATTATTTGTTTTTTGTTGTTAAGTTGTCAACTTTTTATGTTTATTTTGGTTATTAGATTCTTGTTGAGTAGATGGTTTCTGAAGCTATTCTCCCACTGAAAAGCTTGTATTTCTTTTTTTCGGTGAAGTCTTTTGCTGAACAAAAGCCTTAAATTTTTATGAGGTTCCATTTATTCATTTTGTCTTGCTTTTTGTGCTGTTGTTATTATATTAGATAATCCATTGTTCAAAGCTAGGCCTGACAGTGTTGACCCTGCTTTTTTCTACTAAAATTTTTATGGTCTTAGTTTGCACATTTAGGTCCCAAATTGATTTTGGATTTGTTTGTTGTGTGGTGTGATGCATGGGTCCTGCTTAATTTTGATGCATGTGGAAATCCAGTTTTCCCAGTCCCGTTTATTGAAGAGACTCCTCTCCCTAGCAAATAGACATAGAACTCTTTTCAAAAATCAGTTGACTATAATAGATGTGTGGCTTTATCCTGACTACCAACTCTATTCCATCAATTTATGTGTGTCTATTTTTTATACCAAGGTAAGGCTGCTTTGGTTACTTGTGTATGTAATACAAAGTTACATACTTGTGTATGGAACACTTTTGTACTGTATAACAAATTCACTGCCATCGAGTCAACAAAGGATGCTGTCGTCTTTTTTAAAATCAGGAAGTCTTACTCTTCCTACGTTGCTCTTCTTTTTCAACATTGACTTAGCAATTCAAAACCTCTTGTCGTTCCCTATAAAGCTGAAGCTTGAGTTCTCCTTCTTTGTTAAGACTGTTGGAATTTTATCAGAACTGCATTGAATCTATTTGTTTTGGAGCATTGAATCTATAGATCACTTCGAGTAGTATTGTCATCTTAATATGAAGTCTTCAAACCATAAACATGAAACATGCTTCCATTTACTTAAGTCTCTGGAAATCTCTCTTTCAGCAGTGTTTTATAGTTTTCATTATATAAGTCCTTGAAGTCCTTGGTTAGGTTAATTCCTAGGGAATTTATTCTGTTAGCTTCTCTTGTAAATAGAATCCCTAATTTCCCTTTCAGATTTCTCTTGCCAGTGTATAGACACTCAGCTGATTTTTGTTTGTTGATTTTGTACCCTGCAACTTTGCTAAACTCATCTATTTTCCCTAGAAGCCATCTTCTGGACTCTGGTATTTTAAAAATATAGGATTAGATAAGTTAAAACCTGGCACCCTTTATTTCTTTTTCTTGTCCTTTTGCTCTGGCCAGGATTTTTCATACTGCACCGAGTAGGCGTGGTGGAGAGTGGGCGTCCTTGTCTCCCTGATTGCAAGAGGAGATCGCTCTTTCTCCAGTTAGGATACTGCTGGCAATCATCTTTTCATACAGGCCTTACATCCTACTGGGGAGTTTCCCTTCTATTCTCATCTCCTTTAGGGTTTTCATTGAGGACAGGTGTTGGATTTTGTGAAAAGTCTTTTCTGCGCTCATAGATATGACCATTGTGGTGTTTTCTTTGATTTATTGATGTTGTTTATGAACTTAATTGACTTTTTAATATTGAACCATCTCTGCATTCCTGGAATAGATCCCGCTTGGTTACGGTATATGACTCTTTTAAATATATTGTAGGATTCTGTTTGTTAGTATTTTGTTGAGGGTTTTTCCTTTATGGTCCCAAAATATAATGGCCTGGAATTTTCTTTTCTTGTCATGTCTTTGTTTGGTTTGGATACCAGGGATATATTTGTTTCATTAAGTGAATTAGGGTGTGTTCCTGCGGTTCGTTATTTGCTAAAAGTCATATCGCTGTTTAATGTGCACCTTCAGATGTCAACACTCTCCCACATAATGAATGCAGAAACTTCTTAGCTATGACTCATGAAACATCCTATGGTTGGGAGTCAATTCACCTTACATGCCTTTCCCTTTGTCGTATGTCAGAAATTAAATAAGGCCAGCACATTTCATTTGCATATTATCTTTGGACTTAAAATGTAGTAATGCAGGAAGGAAAGCTTGATGGGACATAGTTATTATGGATTCACTCTTCCCTGCATTGTTTTCCTGTGTGTGATATTCTAAATATTCTGGCTTTCAAGACTATTTATTTTCTGGCTTTGCTTGCTTCAGGGAGTTTCAGGTTTTTGCCTTATGGCTTAAAAGTTCAAATTGTAACTTGAAGCACCAATGTATCTTAATCCATTCAAATGAAGGGATAAGCCAGAATAAATAAAAATAACCACAATAAAGATAACCAGCAATCCATGCAATTAAGAGAGGTTTGTCATAAATACTCGATGCCTGCTCAGTGGAGGAGAGCTACAACTCAGAAATTCCAAGCCAATATTTAGAAGGGCAGGGACCGGAACCTGCCTACAGCCCAGGCAGAACGCTAACTGGAGGCTGGGTGGTAACCAGCGCTGCTGCATTCAGATATCTGCGTTCCATTTTTCACAATGTACATTTCCTTCTGGTAAAAGCTTGATTGCATGTAAAGTCCAATAGGATTGGACTCTGATCCAGCCAGGACTATGGCCTCCCTGTGACTCAGTCATGCAACCCCTTCTACTTCATGGGAATAAAGAGAAAGTCTCTTTAACATTTGCTGAATGTGGTGCTGGTTTACATCCAAAAGTAGATAAAACATGAACCTTGGGGCCCAAAGAGTATTATATTTCAAAGATTGTATTGAAATGAGTATCATGGGAAAGAATCAAAGCTTTATTGCTTCTTCTTGTATATATTCAACAGGTTAATCTTCTTTTACTTTTATTTATATGTGGGAGAAGAGACTAGAAGTATTTTCTACCCGTAGGATCGATATCGACCATCAGCTGGCTCTAGTTGAAGCGGCCTTTGTTATTTCAATTAGTCAAACAATGAGTCTGAGGCAAGGAGAGGTGGCCATGCTCAGTCTAAAAGGGACAATTTTCCAGTTTCAACCAGTTGTGGCCATTGAGGATGGAAAACTCCATATTGCTAGATTTTCCGAGAGAAATATAACTTTAAAAAAATATATGAAACTAGGCAGCACTGAACAACTTTGAAACACCCTGGGAGCTAAACAAAACATGCCCTCGGGCTGCAGGACATCGCTACTTCTAGAATGGGGCTGTTCTACAGACACTGTAGGATTAGTGACCTCAGGAAATGTAAACTACAGATGATTGTTTCTCCCTGTCTTGATACATGTAGATAACAGTTTTGGCTTGGCAAAGAGTACTTACTACAATCCCATCGAGCTAATATTGATTGCACTGGGTTCCATGTTAAGTTTAGAAGCTACAATCACCATGAAAACCTGGTGTTTGCCTTAAGAAGCTGATAGATTGGTAATGGGGAAAAAGAAATAGGTAAGTAAAGGCATTCTGGACCAAACAGAGCTATCACTTTTCTGGTGGAGATTCTTGCAGTTGACAAATTTGGGGCACTCGTTTAGTGTAAGGGTTATGGAGTTTATACTAATTTATCCTTCATTACCCTGTAAAAGACCTCCCTGTCCACAAACAAACAAACAGCCACCAAAAGTCCACTGCCATTGAGTCGCCTCACGCTCACAGTGAGCATGCACGGCGGAGTTGAGCTGTGCCCTTGGCTTCTGAGGATAACTATTTCCGGGAGTTGGCAGTCTCATCTTCTCCCATAAAGAGCACCCGAAAGTGTGATCTTTTCTTTTGGATACGGTTTCATTTATCTTTCAAGCATCTATTGTACAGTTTCTAGTTTGGAAGCAGTAACGAAGAATAGGCAGAAGGAGTAATGCCTTTGAATTACAGTGTTGGTGGAGGATATGAGACAGACCGAGTACTGCCAGAGAACGGACATTGCGCCGCTCTATGAACAGGTTGTTGTTTAGAAGCCAGCGTGGCGAGACTTCCGCTCACGTCCTCGGATAAATCATAGGGGCCTGGAAAAGGACACCATGTTTGGGAAAGCCGAGGGTCAGTGAAAAACAGGATGACCCTCAGGTGGTAGATTGACAGAGTGACTGCAGCCAAGAGCTCACAGCAAGCTGTGCGTATGAGGATGGTGCAGCACCAGGCAGGTTTCGGTTCTGCGGCACTCAGGTTGCTACGAGTCAGAACCAACCTGAAAGAATCTAACAACAAACACAACAACGGAGAAAAAGGACCCTGGTGATGCGGTGGTGAAACTATTGGGCGGCTAGCCACAAAGCCGAACATTTGATTCCATTAACCGATCTATGGCCGAGAGATGCGCTGATCAGTTTCCACAAAGAGTTATGAATTTACCTGATTGGGCAGTCCTACTCTATCTTATAGGGTTGATTCACGTCCAAACAAACCAGATGGCAGCCTTTTTTTATAAATTAGGCAAAGGAGAATAAAAGAGAAGAGAACATCTCTGCTTAGCAGCAATAACAAAAACTCTGTCTCTCTCTCTCTCTCTCTCTCTCTCTCACACACACACACACACACACACACACACACACACACAAATAAAATAAAAATAAAAACCCATTGCCATCAAGCCTTGGTTGGGTGCTCGAGAAGTGTTGGACAGGGTCAATGGTTCAAACTTACTCCATGCTCCTCGGGGGGTAGGGGTGGGGAACACGAGGCTATCTACTTCTGTAAAGAGTTACAGTCTCGGAAAACTTTATAGAAGGTCGCTAGGAGCTGGAATCAACTTGGTGGCGGTGGTGGTGGCTGTGGTCATTTCCAATTCATGACAACCTTGTAGGCCAGAGTAGAACTGAGTCCGAAAGTTCCCTAGACTCTACATCTTTGTGGGAACTGACAGCCTTATCTTTCTCTCCCCGAGTGGCTAGTGGGTTTGAACTACTGGCTTTGTGACTAGAAGACCAATGTTTAACCCACACTGACACCAGGGCTTGTCATCCTACTTAGAAAAACATTTAAAACTCAGTCGATGAAACAAAGTTTGCAGACACATGAACATAGAACAACCATGAAGTAAGATTAGTCAGATATTGCCCTGTGGAGACCAGAGGGGTTTGGAATATAAATCCTCATAGCAAATGTTTCCATATATGAAGAGATCTGATAACATTTTCTTTTCTACACACATATATCCAATGCGAAGTGACTACAGGTACTTGGTAAATGCAGAATCAGCTGATGGGGGAATGGGGGTGGGGGGAAGGAGACACCGCGGGTGAATGAGAAGATTGAAACTGAGATGCGCTTCTTCTCCCTGTGACATGAGAGCTTTCCTTTAGTCTTTGAACCAATGTAAGCCGGAAGTTACACGAGCCCAAAAGTCCAGCCTGTCCTCCTTGGCAAATTCATTTGTCCATCTTCTCTGGCAGCTGGGGAACGAGTGACGTTTTGGTCGACTGTTGTCCAGTTTTCTTCCCAGGAACCGGCAGTGGGTCTTCTCCCCTCCCTGTGGAGTGTGCTCATCCCTGGGGGCCAAGCACAGCCCCGTGGGCTTTTCCGTGGGGAACGCCTGTCGCAGGGAGGAGGAGTCTCTGTGGAGTTGCTCTCGGGCTCTCGCTGACTCTGATCGAATACCTGCACAGTTCAGGAGTCCACTGCCTACCAGGGCAACCTGCTTCATGTTGGGACAGTTTTGCTATAGGTTACTTTCAAACAAGGAATGTAAAGCCCAAGATGAACTGTTTCCTCCCCTCCCGAAGATTTCTGTCCATCAGTGGCTTTAGTTTTATGTTATGAAGCAACTAACAAGTGAATGATAAAACAAGGTGAATGAATGATAAGCATTCATTGAACACTTAATACGCGCCAGGTACCAGAGCAAGAGCTTTACCAAGGTCATTTCCTTCAATTTTTAAAGCATGAGAGAACGCTGCTGGTGTCCTCATTTCGCAGTTGGGGAAGCTGGGTTGAGAGCCTCAGGGCCTTGCCTGAGCCAGGATGGCATGTAGGCGACTGAGCTCAGGGGGGCACAGGTGCCTGACTTCACAGCTCAGGTCTTGTCCACTTACTCCAGACTTTCATGGATCCGATTAAGCCACTTTGGGTATCACTTCAGTCACACACTTTACAATGAATGTGTTATATTTTAACACATACTCAGGAACCCCACTTTGTTGTGCTTTGTGTATATTAGAACACTCCTATTACTGCATATACTATATATTAACGTGTTTACTGCTAACTTAGACTTTCACACTGATACAGAATTTTGTTATAGAAACAAGAGTCTCCAGTTTTAGAAACAAGATTTCTCCTGAATGCTATCCCAATGCTGAACATCGTGCCAGATGAGGTTAATGCCATAAGCAATTTCTCATGATAATTCCTTAATTCAAATATAGCTGAGGCTTTGTGGCAGTTAGCTTGATTGTATTTAGGGGCAACCCCATACTTGTTCTTCCCTGCTTTGGTAAAAAGTATGTTGTCCTGTTCTTCCAAGTTACCCCACCACTTGTGTTCTCTGTCACAGACTCTCTCTATCCAGGGGCTGACCCCCAGAGAGACCAGGGCCTAATACAATTGATCACTGAAACACTTAAGTGGATGCCAATTCAGAACAAGGAATGCCTTTCTTAATGTAATGCACATTGATTTATGAAGAAGTCTTGGCCATTTTATGGGGAATAGTTAATAAATTGGTAAACTTGAAACTTTGCTTTGTGGGCCCAAACGATATCCTTTCAGCTATCAGATTGAGTGATATTTCCCCGATGCTCACATTCACAAGATAGCCCAAAGTGTAGAAAAAGGCGACCCAACTCACAGGCTGTCCAGGCTCATCTCCCCCGAGGATTCTGAAGCCAAATCCAGATTCCATCCTCCGAAGGTGAACGTCCAGCTCCTTATAATCTGGACCTGGCACAAAAGAGATTCCACTGAATAATGAGTGCTATCTTCTCCCCAGCCTCTGAGGAGCTGAATGCACCAATGATAAATTAATCTTATGGACATGATTAATGAGAGGGTTCTGGTGCAGTTGGTGGAGAGCACAAAGCATTAAAAAGAGAGAAAGCGACAAAAAGTAGGTATTCCAGAATTAGGTCGCCCCTGAAAGAACAGTGACCAGCCAAGGGCACTGTCAGGGTGTCCTCACCGGCAGAGAGGGCTCCCGGATTTTCCGGGTGGAAACACGCCTCATGATGCGAACTGATGTCTTTATAATTCGGTACTTTTGAGTTGGTCTGCAGGAGCTTCGCTGGCATGGTAGTGGTGTTTGCTCTGACTACAATGGTTGTTTCAGAAGCCTGGGAGAACACATGGCAACACCTAGCTCAGTATCACCCAGCAATTTACTAATAATATTGTTTTAGGATTTGATGCATCTGGTGGAGGGAGTGTGTGTGTGTAAATTTATGATCCACGGAAGTTGTCTTTTTTAAACTGCACAGAGTTGAAAAGGTTAGAATTTAAGCTTTACTTGGTGTCTACTTTCTGGCAGATGCCTTTACATTTAAAAAGCAAAGAATGTATCGGTAGAAATGCTCGTGTAGCTAACATAATCTCTTAGCCCTAAATGTTTGCGAATGGCGAGTCACTATGAGTTTCATCTGTGCACCTTCAAATACATTAAGAGAAGGGAGGTTTGTCTGTAGCCAGGGGAAAGAATAGACGTCTACTGCAATTGAAATTCGTAAACTCCTGAATGTCTTTTTAAAAGTCCTAGATGAAGCACACTTAACAAATTAAAGAAATCTTTGGACTGTTTAAGGAATGGATGGCTTATCCTTATCCTCAACCCGCATCCCCACTCCTGGCCCTTAAATTGCCCCCAGGGTAGACAATGCCGTCTTGTGCAAGTCTTCAGGCCCAGTGCTAGGATAACAGATAAGTGGCTTTGGGAAATTTTCAGGATGCTGTCCTTGCTTAAGAAGCATTCAGTGATCTATGGGCCTTAATGGCTTCATAGGAGTAATAAAATGGATAGAACAAATATTAAGTAAAATTCCCCGTGCTGAAGCAGGGTGATTTAAGAAATTAGGATGATATTTCAAGGAGAATCCTCAAGGGGCCAAATGCTATGCCTGAGCCACTTGGATATACAGTTGTAGGAGAGAGAGACTCACTAAGGAACAGCCAAGTGGATCCATCCTGGGCTCGACATTAAGTGGAGCTGCTACAGGGAGGCAGGGCACAAAGCACAATGATGCCGGGCTTACCTTGGTACCCTCTAACCTGAGCTGTGCCAACCCAAACCAAACTCACTGCCACTGAGTGGGTGCTGACAGGTGTGTGTTCCTCGTGAAATATGAAAGGCGGGTCATTCACGTCTGCAATGTGAGCAAATGCTGAGTGTGTGCCTGGTGTGCTCTTGCAAAATACGGAACCAAGCACACAGTGCACATGTACACACGCATACGATATGCAGGACTTCATGATCATCGTGACCCGTCATGGCCAGACGTCCAAATAACAATGGCCTCTTCCATTTAATTAATAGTGTTAAATTTTCAAAGAATTGTAATCCATTAAACCTTCACATCCTCCTCTAAGATGTGTGCAAGGAATCATATTTTTAAACGTGGGAGATTTGAGTTGCTAAATAAATAAATAGATAGATAGATAAATAAATAAATAAACAAACACCCTCACTGCCATTGCGTGGATGCTGACTCATAATGACCCTATAGGGCAGGGAATGCACGATGCATTTCCAAGCCTGTACCTGTTTATGGGGGCAGAAAGGCCCATCTTCCTCCCGCAGAGCTGCTGCTGGTGGTGTGGAACTGCTCACCTTGCTGACGGCAGCCCAGCTTGTAATCACCGCGCCAGCAGGGGCACTAAGTAGTCCATTAGCGGGGCGTGGCTAAGCAAAGAGGAAAGCGTTGCCTGACTCTTATCCAGACACAACTGGCTTCGGAAATCTCTTTATTCTGGAGTCCACAATCACACCTAGCAAATCATATATCCGAGTGGACGCTAAGCCTCTGGGCGGTTAGGCACAGGAGGAAGTAGACCAGTAGCCATCACAGGCAATACAGGAGGAAGTAGACCAGTAGCCACCACCGGCAACACAGGAGGAAGTAGACCAGTAGCCATCACAGGCACATGCATGCCTCCTCAGAGAGAAGGGGAAGCCGGGAGACAGAAAGATGACCGAAAAGGGTCCATTGCGGTTTCAGCCTCTAAGACGGCCATGACCCGACCACTCCTGGCAATGTGGCCTCCATGTGGCTTTCAGCTTGGGGATTCTACACCATATAAACGCACAAATAGAACAAGGAACGTTTTTGTTGCAGAAAATGATAAAGCTAGCACTCCAGAACTTTCCATCTACTCCGACAAACACACTTCTCACTTTTGCAGGATTGGTGAGTATTCAAAGTGGGGCACGTGTTCTTCAGCGCCCTTCTACATTGTGTGAGCCATTTGCTGCGCAACACATTTGATTTGCTAAGTAAATTTTGTCCCTCAAGGAAATGCTGAAATTAGGACAATCCCAGCAATGGAGTTTTGGGGTGTGCCAAGGTGCCAGCGGGTGGCTTGTATCAGAGAAAGCTGCAATTCCTGGGCAATAGACAAGCTCTTTCTTATTGAAGGACTGAAGATGCTGGTGTTTTGTGGGGAGAAAATTCTAGATTTTACCCAGTTGACTTGGGCAAACAAAAGATGGGACCAGGACATGAATCCACCTGCTGTTAGCCTGCATACTCTTTGGTAGTTATTAGGACTCCTAACTGACCTGTCCCTCGATTTTCAAGCATAGGGTGGTAAGTGCCAATCATTTAGCCTTCCTGTCCATCCTGCGTGGCAGAATGGCCTGCTTCTTCTTATAAGGGCAGATCGAGAGAGGTCCCTTAGAGAAGTGTGTCTGCTGACGCGGTTTGTTTTCTTATTTCTTTTAAATTTTGAACACACACTCAGAAGCTGCAGGGCATGGAAACTTTAGAGAAATAATCAAGTGGAAAAAAAGTTTAAATGATAGATTATGCCTGGAAGCGGCAAGAGGGTTTTTTTTTTTTTTTCAGGGAAAATAAAAGCCTTAGAAAGATAAATTTTCTTTGGTTTCATTTTTTTCCTGCTTTGAGTCTGACTTTATAAAATAACTTAAATTACATGCACAACGCTGGGAGACACCACTCTTTTTCCTGTTAGCTTTCTTGGAAGATGCTGTTTCTGATCCTTTCCCTAGCTCCTTTTCTGGCCCAACCCCAACCAAAGCCTACTGTCATCAGAAGGCTCAGTTCACAGCCACCCTACAGGGCAGAGCACACTGCTAAACAGGGGTCTGTGACTGTGGATCTTTCTGGAAGCACACGGACTCATCTTTCTCATGTGGAGAAGCCGGTGAGTTTGCACCTTGCAGCTACACCCCAACACTTAACCCCCTGTGCCTTTAGAGCTCCTCGATGCCCCCCAATCATATTTCCATTATTGTATCATGCCATATCTCATTCACCGCCAATAGGAAAGATGCAATCCAGGGGCCATTGAATCAGCGGCTGGCCACCACCACTCCTTCTCTCGTGCTGCCTGTGCAAATGGCATACAGTTGTCTGATGACTGGACCTGGTGGACCCTGCGTTTGACTCGAGTCACTTTGGGTGTCACTTAACGACACCTACCAAAGTCCTTTTGGATCCCCTGCTTCCTCATTCATTCTCTTCCTGCCCTTTTCCTATTTCCGTTCTTGCTTTTCCTCAGCACTTTTTCCACCCCAACCCCCAACTCTCAGGGTTGATAGGTGTAATGGCTGTCAGGGAGACAGGGTACTCCGTGGCTGCGGCCACTGTGACTGCCTTCATAAGAGCCGAGTCCCGGGCTGCTCAGGCCTCGTGAGGGGACATGTGTCGCGAGGCTAATCCAGGAAGGGAGTGCCGCACGACCCCGCTGTAGTGGGGCTACAGCAAGCGACTGGCAGCCCTCCTGCATCGTGGGCTCAGCCCAGTGCTGGGAAACAAGCATCGTGATGAGTAGCGAATGGTGACCACCACCGGCCAGCTGGGCAACATGCCGCAGGTTCATGCAAAGCAGAAGTTCACAAGAGGAGCCTCCATGGAGGCTCACGTGCGGTGGGTCTGGATTGGGAAGGGCGTGGCTTGGTGCCCAGCATGAGGGTAAGGCTGGGTGGCTAACCACGACTGATTCATCGCGTGCGTAGCTCCAAGCCTCGGAAAATGCAAAGAACAACGTTTTCATGGATTAATTTGGCACATGGGATGTTGCTGTAAATATGTCAATTAAAATTTGGTACTTGAATCCCCTTCCATGTTTTAATTAAAACATAAGTACCGGGGTTTATTATCCCACTTTGGCACGGAGACTGCATTTATTTAGTTTTCCCATTGAAAGTAGCCTTCATTTGTGTGGCTTTTCCTTGTGAAGAGCTGTAGGAAAGGGAGTGTGAGGAAGCAGTCAGGAGTCGAAGGTGGCTGTGAAACAAGGCCGGGGCTTCAGGAATGCCATGCACCCGAGACACAGAATGAGTTAAACCAGAAGTAAACCGCTTCTGCATTTTGCCTTCAATGCTTTCTACCCCATTCACCTGACTTTCCCTTTTCTCCGTTGGCAATGTGAATGCAGTGGGACACATTTTAGCCTTAACAGAAGCCCCTCTGCTTCGTTTCTTCCTCTTCCCCAGCCTTCCAGGAAGCTCAGATCCCCATCCTAAGTATCCCCTTGCTCCCCACTCCTATCCCTCATGGAAGAATCATCTCTAGTGAGTCTTACCCCTCACTTACGACTCACTCAGTTAACTCGGTCAGTCTGCTGCCTGCTTTCTCTTCATTATTGAACTGCCCTTTTCAAGGTGGTCGATGACATCTTCACTGCCAAAGGCAATGGGGTTTCCCCCTTTCCCTATTCCGATTGGCTATTTCTCTGGGGCGTGTGATTCTATTGAAGGATCCTCTAGGAGACCTGATTTCCTTTGTACCCCCCAACCAGTAAAGAGTTTTCTGGAACTGCTTTCTGTTCTTCCTGTCTTAAGACAGCTGCCCCTCCCAGTCCTCTTGTCTTGAGCAGAGGTGTGCACACAAAGGTCCTGGCCATAGATCCCTTTCTTTCTTAACGACAGTTTCCTTGGGGATGGTACACTTTCACCTTTGTGCATCTACAGAATTCTCTGCTGCACAGCCTGCAGGAATTGCTAACTGAATGTTTCCGGAATGTAATCATTTTAAAGTATCACCAGTCTGTGCGGTTCAATAAATCACAGCATTTATTCTGTGACTGAATTATCACGTAGCTTTATAAATACATTATTTAGGAATGCTTACTGTCACTTGAGCATGTATACCTAATGATACTATGTAGCTGAAGTAAGATAACATACACATATGGTTAATGTATTTATCGGAGTAAAAAACCATGTCACATTATTCGATAAAGGACATTTTCTAGTGACAAACACTATAGGGGATCTGTTTAGGAGATGATGAGCACAGGGGCCACACCAATGAGCTCAACCATAAGAAGGATTGTGGGGGCGGCCGGGCTCGGGCAGCGTTTCATTCTGGGTGCGCCCGTGGTATCGCTATAAGGTGGAACTTGCTCCGCTGCACTTAACAGCAACAACAGCCATTTGTGTTGGATGCAGTCATGATCTCCTAGGTTTGGAAAACTTGGGAGGCCATTTCACAAAATACCTGCAATTGACCCTTTTCTTAGATCCGGGTTTTATAGGAATATAATGCATTCAAATGATATTAAAGTAATGCAAATTTTAAAGGGGAACAATATAATTTTGCTCACATAGCAATCTAATCTATCAAGTGGTTCTTCTCCTTTTTCTTTTGTTTGAAACTAAAATACACTCAGAACCTGGAATCTTAAGAAACGTGTATGAGATTTTAGAAGCCCAAACTGATGCTCACTTTAATTGTTCAGCTCTAAGCCGGATATCTCACTTTTCTCTGGACATTCTTACAAAGTATAAGGATTTTATAGTTAGTTTATAAGAACAATTATGCTTTTAAAGTTTTCAGACCAAGCTGAACAAATAAATTAGTCAGGCTATGAGGACGAAGTGTTCAGACACATCTTCCATATTCTCTGCACATCTCAAACAATGACACAGACACTCAGGAGATACAGTGACCTCAAGCACATGTATTCTCTGAGCGGTGTTAGGACCTGCTGAGGCGGGTCATGAGCTGTCATCATGGAAACACTGGAGAGATGTGGGATGTGAGCCTACAGACCTGAAACAGTGTGGTTGTTATGAGATACCCTTTTCTGCCATTGTTTCCATGCTCTGCCTTTCAAGGCAGTGGTCTAAACAGCTGTTCAGAGCATTTCCAGGGCTAATTCTGAGAGTAAACAACAACAACAACAACAACAAATCCTTCTTTTCCTGCCTTTATTTCTAAAGTAATATTACACATTTTAGGTTTAACCAAATTGGGGGATTGTTGGACCAAACTTTTTTTTCTTTCCATTTTAGGTAAACTAATTAGTTATCATTAAAAGCTCTTAGTTGGAAAACCATGATATTCTACCCTAACTTAAAATAATGAAATATTGAAATCTGGTGATTGGCATAGTTTAAAAAAATTAACTTTATACAGGTATTTAATTGATATGAAAATAATTTTGTACCGTATTAATAAAATTCCTAATAAGTTCTTTGGAAATGATACATTTGTAAATCTCTTGAGATATACTATCTACTAATTTCTATTTATCTTCTTTTATGTTGCCCAGTGAAAGCAAATTACACACTACATATATTTGTAACTTAACTTCTAGTAGCCACATTTGAGAAAATACAGGTAAAAACATTTAGTAATACATTTTGTTGACTCTAGCATGTTTAAAATAGTATTTCAATTTAATACAAATTAATACTGAGGCATTATGCCGTCGTTTTGGTTTGTATGGAAAGTGCTTGGCATTTGGTGTGGGTTTTATACTTACTGCACATCTCAATCTAGAATCACCCTCCTTCAAGTCCCAGAGTCCATGTGGCTAGTGGCTACGGTAGTCAAGAGTACAGGGGTAGTCAGTCTAGTGATTTTTGATCTAGTCCTTTCCTAAAGCATTAAAAATTTATGTTTCACTTGTTAACACTGAACAAATTCAGTTCTACTTTGTTATTGTTGCTTTCAGTTTTTGTTTTGGCATGTTTTTCTGTAATCCAGGGTAGGTCAATCTGTAGAGACAATAACTGGATTAATGGCTTCTTAGGGGCACGGCAGGAGAGGCCGGGGACTTCGTAACAAGGAGCACAAGAAGGGAGAAACTGTCCTGAAGAGATTGTGCGATGACTGCACAGCAGTTCTTAATATGATCCGACTGTTGCCACGCATGATGTGAATTATGTGACAATAAAACTGTCAAAACCATGAGTGTGACTGTCTCTCGTTTGTTTCCTAGGCATTCATTCAGACCCGTCATGATAGACTTGCTCGACCTTGAGTAGATGTTCACGTAAGTAAAATAAAATTAATAATTCTAAATTAATAAATGGATACTATTCTGAAGAATGATGTAACACAAAATGGAGGATGCGTTGTTCACAGGACTGTGGAGATTACAGAATACTTGCCAGAGGAATCCATTCGGAAACTGGTCCTGGGTGGCACTTGTTCTGGATGGGAAAATGGGGAATTAAAATTTAAGTTCATTTATGACATTTGAAAATTCATCCTCGTGTTGCTATTCTCTCCCTCTCCCCCAAATCTTGTGCTCCTGTTGGTTATCTTTCCCCCCTCTCTAAAATAAATTCATGGAAACTAGGGCACGGATTATCCTACTTTATGTGCATGCACGTGACTGTATTCCTTTAAGATGTACTCAACATAGAAAAATAAAAATGATTTAAAGTCAGAATAAAGAAAGAAACACCATTTCCTAATGAAGGTTGAGTTCTCATCATCAGAAAAGTCAACCCCGAATCAGGAAATATACCCAGAAATATGTCTTTAAAAATCATATTATGTATGGTGCTGTCGCTTAAGATATTGGTAAGAAAAGTCAAAATTCAATCAATGCTTGTTATCAATATATGTGTATAAAACATTTTGTTATTTTCTATCTTTGAGTATATAGTATATTGTTCAGTAGGTATATTCAGGAGTTAGCTTGATTTACTTAAGAAATAGAAATCCTTATGATGTAATCTATACTGTATATAACATAAATGAATAAACATGAGTATAAAGTACATAGAATTTGAGTACTCAGAAATAAAACTAGTTACACAATATCTCTTGGAAGTATTTGGAGACATGTTTTTCTCATGAATTAAAATTGGCCAAGTCCAGGTGACATGCTTTTATCTCGAGCATGGAGATGATTGAGCAATTAGACTTCCATAATCTTGATTTGAAAACTGTGAGCATGTAGAAAATGGCATAAATAAATTACACCCCGATTTCCACTCTGCCTTTGTCCATTGTTGTAGAGACAGCAAGCAAAACTTTGTTTTTAAGGAGAAAAAATTCTTATAATATTCTATTTACATGCCCCCTCTCCCATTTGAATGGGATTAAAGTACCCTTTTAAATAAAGTTCTCTTTCTTTTTTTGTTATTACTATGGATAAATACTAGACTCTTTTCTGATCATTTAATTTTTTCTCCTCTAATATTTTCAGATAGTCTTTTATATTTTTGTCAGGGTAGAAGTCCCTAAACCGCACAATTGTTGTTATTATGAGAAGAATAGGAGACGCATGTGTACAAGCTTCTGGTTAGAAAACATCCAGAGGAGAAAAGATTCACTCTACCATAAACCGAGCCACATCTCTCTGAGAGAGCGACAGACTAGCCAACGCTCTTGGATGAATTGAAAAGTAAGTTCATCACATGGCTTCGCTGTTGGGCCAGGTAAGGAATCCCAGGCGGAGGCTAGTGTCAGTTATGAAAGTCTCCGAAGCATAAACGCACGATCTCTATTCACTCCCCAAATTGCCCCTCCCCAGGCCTACACAAAATTCTAAACACTTGACTCTATACATCATTTTTAGCTTGGAAGACATTTTACACATTTAGTAATTTTACATCCTTACCCAGAGCACTCATAAAAGAGAAAGCAACTTTTAAGAAACTCAAGTTTAAAAAGCAGAGCGTGGGAATAAGCTAAAATAGAACATTCTCATTCTGCATGTGAAGGCGACAATTTTAAAACGTGCCAATTTTTATCATTGTGCTATTAAGCTTTTCCAGTGAAAAGAAGACCAAGTTCAGGTGGTTTTCTCACTGAGCTTTTGTGTTCTTCAAAGAGGAGTTATCTAGTCTGCAACAGACTCGAACACCCCACTGACCACGGCCATGACGGAGGGAGGACAACAGGCATTTCGTTCGGTTACACAGAAGGCCATCCAACTTGACAGAACCACGTGTCTTTCACCCTTAAAAATGGCACGCAAGTCTCTGAAGTCATGTGATGATGAGGCTCTCCTCCGAGTGCCCCACAAATCCTCCCCCCTGGGCTCTGCACAGCCCGGCGCCCGGCCCTGCGGGGTGATAGATCGTCCCTGCTAAGCAATCCGTGTTTTAACCGAGAAGGCAGATTCGCTCTCCAGCAGGATTGTTGCATGTGTATCAAGTGTCAGCGTGATTGATGAGGATTATCAGTTGAGAAATAGTCTTTCATCCAAAAGGTAGTTCGGTGCCCCGGATGGAAGCCTGCACTCTTCTAAGTACTTTGAGAAATTGCAAAATTGACATTTTATTTGGCCGTAATCTCCCTTGGACCTACTTGATATCCAGCAATTAAACTCAGTGTACTGCAAGCCATGATGGCCTCATATTTATTCATTAAAGCACTCTGGGCTACATTGTCAACCTGTGCTACCAACGAAATGCTCTGACATGCGAAATAACTCAATCAAGGAGCGACTTTAACGCCAACCTATCAACAGGTCCCCACCCCTTTATCCGATCTATCCCGTGTCTAGTTCAAGAAGCATTAAAATTTAAACTACCAAATAAAATACATTTCTAAGCTATAGGATGGAATCTAATTAGAAAATGGAAAAAAAGTTCACTGTAACTCGACTGCTATTTTCATGATCTGTATTCCTTAGTTCATATCATGATAATTTTCGTAAAAGGTACATGTGAGAAATATGAATGTTATTTGCAGAGTGACCTGAATATTTCCTTTTGGAAATTAGAACTTCTATAATCAATGAAAAGCTACAGAGTATAAAAAATGGTAAGCACAGCTTAGCCGAATTTCCTGATGTCCTTTATCAATATATTATAACTGCAAAGTGATGTATAATGTCATATATTAGAAACTCCAGCTGAAAGACAACTTTTTTCATAGATCAAATTATAACACAAATCATACTGAAGGTAGCACCAGCAGTTTTTCATGGCAAGAAAGGTATGGAAAATTAACCTTCATAGTACAGCTGAGGACATTGAAAATGATATTATTCAACTTCTTTCTGCTCTTTTATGGTTCTAATGTTAATGCCACTGGTGAAAGTTCTTTAACATTTACAGATAATTCCCTCATAATTTCACTAAAATACAGTATAGTGCTTGCAGAGCACACTGGTGGGTGGTGTTTTCATCAAAGTCACTGGACATTAGCATGTTCCAACAGATCAGGTTTGGGCTAACACAATTTTCGGTTGCGAAGATATTTCCCAGGAAGGGAAGAAATGGCCCCACTCTGACAACTTAATAGCTGACTGCAGCTATCGAGTTCATGAACATCCAAACCTTTCTTAAGTCTACCAATACTTCCAGCAATACTACTTACATGGGAGACAGGCAAGCTCAAGCAGGACTTGAGCACTCTGGTTCTCCCACTCTGGATCACTACCAAAGTGCTTCCATGACCTGATCCCCTTGGGCCTCAAGTGGTGTGCTGGGGTGGCAGTTAGTTCTACACCACCCCACCTTTCCGAGCAAGCCTGCTGTGCGTCAGGATGGGAAACAGTGTGAGCTACAAGTCTTGCTCAATAATGAATGAGGCAAGAGCAGGAGAGAAACCAGTAGCTTAGAAATGTGCACCACCACCACCCGTTTGTGACTATTCACCCATGATGATACTGAACCATGAAAGAATTCAACACTGAGAAACGAACAACTAACGAGCAAGATAAAAGTGGGAGAGGTGAAAAGCACAACTACGTCCCCCCACCCCCCATCTCCTGTAAGTGATAACTTCATCTCATTTCCTGTCAGGTATACTACTGTAAAGCAGCTTGCTCCTCGATCATGCTTTTTAACTGACCTGTGTTGACTCTTCATCACTACCGTTGCTGAGACAATCCTGGCTTATTATGGGCTACTGCTTCCTCATTTCTGGAAGGATGATGTGAGCTCTTCTGAAGGACATTCCAGAGGCATTTCTGTTCTAAAGAGGTTATACCATGAGGCACTTTCCACCATACGGATGCCTGACATTTTTATGGTCCTACAATTGAGTGATGTCTTACTGCACAGGAATGTGGACATGTTGTACCTCATAAATTGCTTATGTCTAATAACCAAGGTTGAATGTGAAGAAGAAAAACTTTGTACAACTTTAGTCATAATTCAACTTGGCCTCACATCCAGGGACAGAACTGGAAGGGAAGGGTTTGAGGGACTCAACACTTTCTTTCTTTCTTTCTTTTTTTCTTCCTCGTTCTTCTTGACTGTCCCATGCTTTCGGCACAGAGTCATCCACATGAAGAACAACCCTGTTGCCTAGCTGGGCTTTGCTCTCAGCTCACCACTGGGTTGCACCAGCCAACAGAGAATGGTCTGGTGCAGTGGCGGGTGGCTTATCAACACTTTTTTCCATGTCTCCTCTTGCTTTTAATCATCTCTTGTAGCTTATCGGGCTATTAATGGGGAGTATGCCCAAGAAATACCCCCCATGAACCGGGAATGATAAGATATGCCTTTAGAAGACTCCTGGATTAAAGAAAAGTGAACCCACAGGACAGGGTCCTAGTGTTCGAATCAACAAGATTTCATGAGAAGAATCAAATTTTTACTTTGAAAAACTCCAAAGTGAATAGCACTCTTTTTCTTTGGGAAGCACTTTTTATTACCTTGCCTGGCAATGAAAAGAGAAGCCGCGATAGCAGTCTATTTGCAGTTATGTAAGTGCAAGCTTTCCCACCCCACTTGTCTATAAGTTTGTCCTACCGCAGGGGATTCCATGTTGCTGTGATACTAGAAACTATGTATGCACAAGCAAGAAATGAATCAGGAAGATGGCGGAAAACGGATGCATTTGAATTATGGCACTGATGTCAAATAACGAATATGAAGGATAGCCCCCCAAACCCAGAATTTTTTTTCAAAGCTATGAATTAAAAAAAAAAATTGAAAACACCTTATCACCTTCAAAGTACTTCCCATTATATTTAATATATTTGTCAAATCTGCAATTCCATTCTTGGAAACATTTTTCAAACTTAACTGATTGGATGGCTGACAGCACCTCCCCCTTTTTTTCCCCTTCACCTCTTTACGTCGTCAAATCGCAGTTCTTTCACATTCCTCTTCATTTGCGGAAGTAAAAAGAAGTCGCACAGAGTGAGGTCAGGTGAGTCAGGTGCATGGGAGAAGAGAGGCATGCTGTTTTTTGCCCCAAACGGGCCTGCTTAGATGGCTGTGTGAGCAGGTGTATTGTCTGTAGTGGCAAAAGCAGTTCCCCATCTGCCACAGATCAGAACTTTCTGTTGCACACTGTTGCACTATCTTTTCAGAACCTCTAACTAGAAAGCTTGGTGGAATGAAATCCAACTGCACTACAAGGGGACATTTTCATATGTTTGGGAAGTTGATGGACGTCTAGAATGAGGTTTGTCATCAATCAACATTTCATGTCTTTGAAACAAGAAAAACAGTTATACACTTGAGTTTTCCCCAGAGCACAGTCCTTGTAAGTTGTGTTCAACATCACAACTGTTTCTGTGGCATTTTTCCTAAGCAAGAAACAAAATTTCAGAGCTGCACACTGTTCTCTTAAATTGGCCATCACAAAAATGAGGGTTGAGCAACGCTGCTATGATGAAAAAATTCACTGAAACCAGAGAGACTTTTCTCAGGTGATGCCACGGGGTGCAGTAACTAAGAGTGGGTTGCTCGATGCTTGCCATAATGGGAAAAATATATACTATGAAAACTCCGCTCTGTCCAATTCTGTTGGTTTTTTTTTCAGGTACCCCCTTGCATGTTATGAACTTGTAGTAGAATGAAGAAATCTGTCTTAGAAGAAGTGCAGCCTGACTATTCCATAGAAATGAGGATAGCAAGATTTCATGTCACATGCTTTGGACGTGTCATCAGGGGGATCGATCCCTGGAGAAAGACAGCCTGCCTAGTAGAGGATCAGCAAAAAGAGGAAGCCCTTCCACAAGAAGGCTTGACATAGTCACTGCCACAATGGGCTCACGTATCTATCTCAATGACTGTGAAAATAGTGCAGGACCAGGCAGCGTTTGCTTCTGTCGTTCACAGGCTCAGTATGATTTAGGGAACAATCTTTCCCAGAGGCAGGAAGAGATACCAGATGGATACTTTTCTAGCTGAAATACTGAATCTGACTTAATTCCTCTTGGTGATGAAAGTCGGGGTACTTAAATGCATGACGTTTTATATCTATTTATCTACTTATATATCTACTTATTTGCCATTCTCTGGTTTTGTACATAGGTATAACTTTCTGGTGATGAGGGAGTTCCTTGGGAGTTTGGCTACCAAGGGATCACATAAATCTTTACCTCAAATTAGGGCCTAACATGTATGGGCATAAATTCACTCATTATCGAAGAATGTCAGTCAGCCAAATAAATTAGCTTGAGAGAAATGACTGATCTGACTAGGTATTAAAATGTTATTTTTGGTCTGTACATTTAAATGGAGATAGCTCTTCATAGACAGTAGTCATGTTTACTCCTTTATAGATTATGTAATAAAGGGTAGACCACATAGCATCCAAATGAGGATGCTCTAGGAGGGGAAGGGAGCTGTCAATAACTATGCCAGGCCAACACAGACCGGGACGATCAGACTGGGATGTGGAGTTACTCCAGATTACCTCTATGCAATGAAGCCATTCAAAGAGCGTTCCTATCCCCATGTTACAAATGGGAAGTTGGAGTAAGGACACAGCCAAAAGGAATGGAAAGAAAGGCAGGAGGTGGGAAGTAAGTAAGCGGCGAGGGCCTTTAGAAATCTTAAAAAGTTAAGGCTAGAAATGATGCACTTAGTCCAACTTGAGGAACATGAAGCAGTAAACAGAGAATGTTCAAGTTCTTCCCTCAGGGTTGCAGAGAAATTCTGTGCCGCTTGGCGTTTCCAATGGCTGTTTTTGGCAAGTAGCTCACCAGGCTTTTCTTCTGGTTTGGCTAGTATTTGGGTCTATTAGGCATTTGCACCACTCAGGAAGTTGGAGAAACCAGTGGTGTTGTCCAATTGTGTCTATTTTCCAATTGCACATGTTAAAAGGCTGACCGTATTTTTCACATTGTGTAATGCGATGTTCTCCACGATTCTTTCCCGGTGGTTTTGTTTATGTCCCTGTGTCCCTGGTAAGTTCCTTCTAAGCACAGACGATTTCTCATGAGTTTTCTCTCATGGAGTGCCTAGCAGAGCTCTGGCAACGTTTGGAGTGTTTCAGCCACTCTGGTTGGTTGCGGGGAGCCTGGAGGTGCTGTTTCTGGGCTCTCTGCTGGATGCTCTGGAATCTGAGGCAACCGCTGGACTGCGGGGTGGCAGAGTCTGCCTTTCTTGGTATTTCTTCCGTTCCGCCTTATCACTATGCTTGGGTAGGTGGGAGGCGGCTCTACCTTTCCCCTCACATGCATGCACCTCTCATATCCTATACATACATACAGCACCTGGTCCGTTAGCCCATGGTTGTCTTCATCTGTTCAAATCACAACTTTATTTTTCCCCAAGAAGACATCTTTATTAAGATGTCCTGTGCACGAACATTAAAATGTCAGTATAATCTAATTATGAGTCAAATGAGGCACAGTAACATTTACAACATTTGATAAATTTCCATCATTTGCAGGGCACTGATGACTGAATCCAGAAACGCCCTGACAGACTTGAAATACAAACCATTCTGTAGCTCTGTACAGCAAAGGCTTATGGGTGAAAGTACAGACTTTCATTTGGGGCTTGCAACCCCGTTGTAAATATAATTGCAAATATCTTCCAAGTTTTAGACTTTGTGCTAGGAAAGATTGCCACAGGATTACTATCTACGTAAAATAAAAAGGCAACCTCCCCCAGAACTCCAAACCTACCACCATTGAGTCAATTCTGACTCACAGTGAGCCTAGTGGACACCCCCTGGGTGTCCAGGGCTGTACACCTTTATGGGAGCAGACAGCTTTATCTTCACCTGACGGAAAACTCTGATTCAACCTGATGACCACGTGGTTAGCAGTGCAAAGACGAAGCCCTCGTGCTGCCAGGGGAGAGTGTTAACAGCCTCAGTTGAGACCTGTCTGGTTAGGATTCCCTTCTACATTTTCCCTCATCTCATTGGTTTTCCTCCTAGAACAACATTGGAGGAGACAAGAACAGATAAAATGAAAACAACAAAAAAGGAACTCGCTGTCAGAGTCAATGCTTTCTGCTACTGACCCAAGGGACAGAATAGAATTGCCCCCATGGGTTTCTGAGGCTGTAAATCGTTATGGAAGCAGAAAGCCTCATGAGGAGGAATTGGAGGTTCAGAACTGCTGACCTGGTGGTTAGCAGCCTGATGCAGAACCCATGACAGCACCGAAGAGCAGGTAGAGCCACACCTAAACGTTCTGCGTGCCAATCAAAGCAGTAAGAACCAGGATGGTGTGTAATGGAAAGTGTGGATAGCAGTCGGAGGTGTGGTTTTAGACAATTTGGGGCTGTTAGAGAAAATGGTAAGGGATCTATTTGAGGATGATCAGACTTATATCGCACATATCACCTACTCTTTAAAAGAGTTCTCTTTTTAAAAAGTAGTTTCTGAAAATGTGAAGGAGAGACTTCCTGTCCTATAACCTGTGAAGGAGATGAGAAGGTGAGAAGATACATAATCTATGACGGGATGTCTTCAAAACACTGTCTTCTGATATCTTCAAGGTGCGAAGAAATGATATTTGAAGACCTTCAAATATGGGGACAAGAACGAACCTTTTTAAGCTTGGAGGCAGGAAACATGCAGAGGGCAAAGGGCCGTGTTCTTTCACGACATCTGCGTGTCCATGAGCAGAGAGCCTGGGGAAGTGGCACCAGGTTTTTTATCCCCCGACAGAATCTGCTGTTCCATCCACATCCCACTGGGTGTTACGAAACAACACGATACAACTAGGGAAGGGAAATGAGCTCACCCCCTTTTGGCTTTGTCAGATTTAGGAAGATCAGACGACTTTAGCAACATCGGAGAGAGCGGATGACCACCAGGAAGGAAGGCGGGGAGAGTGTCAAAGTAGGGATGATGGCTGGGGTGCAGGAGGATGCGGTGGGGAGCCAGAAAAAGAATCAGAAGAGATGCTGGAGTGTTGAAATGGGGTCCATGCACAATTCCGTTTCAGAAATGGAATGCACAAGAATACCAGACATCTACAAAGGGAAGACTTGGAATTGGGTATTTACCAATCCTGAATTTTTCCTAACTAATGAAGCCCTGAGACTATGAGGGGATGGAAGCAAATGACCAACAAAGGGATAAAGAGATGGGGGAAGTATTGGTTGATACTCCCTAAATTTGCTAAGCCAAGGATACTATTTAATCTTCCACATTGGATCCTCCACTGTACCTTGATCTCTACCTGATTCCACTCACTCTTCTTGTTTTCTCTGTCACAGCTGTGAAGATCAGGGACTGTCCTTCATCTTTGCAATCTCCCAGAGTGCTGATAGCGAAGTGGGCAGTCGGTCAATACTTGAGTGTTAATGTAGAAGTGCTATTAAGAACAGCACTGAAATACTCTCATCTTTTTTATTCCCTGGGCATCAAGATTCACACCTTATATTCTATAGCTAGAAATGCTTACTTTGCCTTTGCTTTATCAAAGCCAAGGAACTTTGTTGATACAACCCTTTAAAAATATTCCAGTTTGAAAAAAAAAAAATTTCAGCGTTCATTTAGAGGGTAAGGAAATAGAATGTAGTAACCCAGGTGTAGTCCATTATTTTAAAAAGATATACAGGGGGTTCATTTTGATGAAAATGATTTCTCAATGGCCTGCTGTCCTAACTATTTTATCAACTAAAATGACTTTTTGCAAAGAGTTGTAGAGGACAGGGAGCAGGTATCAGGTCTGCTTTCCACTTCACCAGCTGGGTGCATAATTCTCAGCCCCTGAGCTCATCACAAGAGTAAGCAGATTTGTGATCCTCTGAGATCACGCACAATTTAAAACTTGCTATTCATACTTCAGATGATAAAGTTGGAAACGAGATACCAGCCGAATGCAGGAAACCAGCAGACCCTAAAAGGAAACACCAGGGACCCAAGCCTTCTCACTAGCGAGGTTGCGCCGCCCTTCGCGCAGGCTCTTATTAGACTGCGTATTGTCCTCGCTTTACATGCTCGTGCCAGTCAAATTCCTGATCTCTACCATGTGGAAGGAGGGGACCTGGAATATGGGGAGAAGGGTCACAACGAAGGCACGTGCACTCTCAAGAACTCTGTTTTCCAATACCGATAAATGAAATGATTTTAGAAGACCTTCAACATGCTATGGTGACACGTGTAGACATGCTATTTTCACGACTGGACTTCTAAATGGACCAACTCCATCGAGTGAGAAGGAAAGAGTCAGGCAAGAATGACGGGAGCCCAGGGATTTCAAGACTGTGAGTTGGAAGGGTTGGGCTGGTATTTCATTCAAGGTCCTAACTCTTCTGTGCCTTCATTCTAAGAACATATCTAAGTTTTAAATGTCAGGTTCGGTTCAACACATAAAATCCCCCAACATTTCTTCTTCTCAGTGGGTGGTTTATAAGCAGAACTAGCGACAGCAACAACAAAAATTCCAATTCTTCTCAGGGGCTGTGGGAAGAAAATAAAGTAGGAAATATGTTTTCAAATAAAAAAATGAACGCTTATTTTTAGAATCGCCAAGCTTTTTAGAGACTTTACACCAGCTGCCTTTACTGCTGAGATGTTTTTCCAGCTCAGCATATAAAACCATGCCAGATCATTTCAGCCTCAATCTACATCCTGACAGGACTTCACTTAGCAGTCACGTGCCCTTGTTTGATGGCCTCCACTTACGCCTACTTTCATAAAGGGCTCTCGATCTCTCATAGAGCTCATATGGGTCAGGCTTCCTTGGGTCAAAGGCCTCTGTTGAGTCAGGAAACGAGCTCCTGGGAAGGGCGGGTGGGAAGGGCAGGTTCTGCGGTATGGCCGGAGCAGATACACTGGTCTGAGGACTGCCTTGATTCTCCCATCGGTCCATGATCTGAAAAGTGTAGAGATGAGAGACAATGATTGGCACATCATTCTTTCTTGCTATTTCCCCGGTTACATCCCACAACACTCACCTGTAGAGTTAAACCTCTGTTCACTGTGGGTGTTTCTCCCACGAAACGTTAAAAATGTGGGTACAAGTGCCTTGATGTGAAATATGCGAACGTGATATGGTAGACATAAAGCAGTGCGTGGCTTTGATATAACCTGTCACTTACTTGCTGGAAATCTTCAGCATATCATAGACTATCTCTGAATCTGTTTTTTCTCTATATAAAATAAAGATCACGTATATCACAACATAACTTCTGTGTGATGCATGCTATTATTTGTTTCATCCTCAAGAAGGTCCTGATATAGGACATGAGTTTTCACCCTAACAGAAGACGACAGTCTGCAAGTATCCATGTTACACCTGTGCATATCTCAACCTGGACAATGAACCATTTCCATACAGTTTATAAGCAATTATACAATTACCTGGATTTTATTACTTGCTCAAAGTCTTCAATTAAGACCCATTTACTGCTATCTGGTGGCTTCTCCCCCCAATTCCTGCACTTGCTATTGCTATTATGATAATTTATTAAAAATCTATAGAGCAGCAGTTCTCAACCTGTGGGTTGTGACCCCTTTGGGGAGGTGTCAAACGACCCTTTCGCAGGGGTTGCCTGATTCATAACAGTAGCAAAATTAGAGTTATGAAGTAGCAATGAAGATAATGTTATGGTTGGGGGGTCACCACATGAGGAACTGTATGAAAGGGGCGTGTCATGCTGAAGGTGGAGAACCGCTGGTGTAGAGTAATTCCAAGTTTACAACGCCCTACCTTTGACGCTCGCCACAGCATCATGCAGTACAGAACATGAGCACCAACCAATGCTACCTTTTAACCAGAGAGGCCACCAAGGATCATTGGCGTCACCTATTGGCACCACCAGTTATCACTTCATCCAACAATCAGTCAAATCACACTCAATTGCCTTTCTGCTTTAAATGATACTGCTATGCCTCCAATTCAATTAGGTTCCCTTATGGCTTAAATTTCTACACAAGAGTGGTTTATTGAAAGTTTGGTCTTTTCACCAACCCCTATTGTTCATGTATATAGTGCTCAGTCACTTAAGGTTTTAATCTGTATAAGTCAACAATTCAAGTATTATAGTCTGAAGCTAGCCTAAACTTGTATAATTTCCTTTTCTCAAATTAATGACTCTATCAAGAGAATTACCTTATTCCCCAGGGGAATGATTTATAATGTTTTCTATCATAAAATGATACAAATGCCTCTAACATGAACCAGAGACATATATAAGCCACAGAGAGATGAATGGGTTTTAGACTCACAATCTAAACCTAGTCCCATGTCCCAATCAGTTCTTGGGACACAGCCCTGTTCGATGCTCACCTTCATGGAGAGATCATTGAAGACATAAGGAAAAGGGTGGAGAAGAAACCAGATGGTGCCCGGCTATCAGAAAAACTAGTACCCGAGGCCTTACATGCTTGTCTTCAAATAAACAGACATCTAAGTGAGGTATCAACTAAGTACACATGGAGGAAGCACACATCTGATGGTGAGAATAGTAGCAGAGTTTAAATTGTGTACCCTGTTTGCAAGAGGCGACGGATAACAGCGGAAGACCCAAATCCATCTGCAGGGTGCCACCATGGATTTCATCTCAGATGAACCCTCTCTGACCCTAGTGAGGGTTGTGAATATTCCTGCACCATACAGAGAACATGGAATGCCCTATCACTTAATCGCCCCTTTAGCCCATTTTAAAGCCGTTTAGGTTTTTAATGTTTTCTGTTTTCTCATTCATTGAGGTTTTTCCTATTTTTTGTTCATTTTCTATGATTTTTATGATTGTGTTTTGTTTTGTATATTTTTCCTGTATGTAAATCCAGGATAGTAGATCTACAGAGACAGTAACTGGATAAGGGGCCTGCTGAGGGAGTATGGGAGGAAATGGGGAGCGAACAACCAGGCGGATGAGAAATAAATGTTCTGAAATTGATTATGGTGATGATTGCACAAATCTTCTTAATATGAGTGAATGATTAAAATGTATCCTATGTGAACTATATACTAATAAAACTACTTTAAAAGAAATCAAAACCCCATGGCTTCATCTTATTTTGCTTTAGACAACAATGAACTATTGTCCAAGCTTTCATCTGAACAAGCTTCTATGAAACCACCACGGCCGGGGCCCAAGTCCATTCCCTCAAATTAAGCAAAGGCACAGAGCAGGTACAATGGCTTTTCTGAGGTCCAACCCTGTCTATGGTAGACTGAGTCAGAACTAACTATTTACCAAAGCTTGCTTGCATAATAGCATACTAGGCAGTAAGGAGATCAGTGGTCAATTTGGTGAGAGTTCTAGCTAACATTTCTTGTTCAGTGGGACTTTTGCTGAGACTCAGTAGCAGTCTTCACATATGCGCTTCATGACGCAACTGATGGCAACAGCCACATAGGGAACTATTCTGGGTTCCTTAGGCTCTCCGCTCCGGGTGACATTGCTGAGACCTGGAAGACCGCACGTGTGGTTGAAGAAGATATCCTTTCTAATTGTTCACTTTAACGAAACCCAGGCACCAGGCAGAGGGTTTTTTTTTGTTTTTTTTTTTTGCCATGGCTTTTGCTCTTCTGTTTCTAAACATAAAAGTGTTACATTCTGAAAAGTAAAGTAGATATATGGTCAGAATAGCTTAGTATTCCACTTGTCCTCCAAAGGCCTCAGCAAGTGCCTCTTTCTTTCTCCCATCTCCCACTGGGGGGTATTTGATACCCACATGTCTTGCCAGGTCTATGTATTGTTCATGTACAATCATTGGAGCAAGCATGCTTCAGGTGAAATATTAGTATTTCTAAAACACAATCTTGAAAGTACAAAACCAATAATGCTATGGGCACTGTTTGGGAAAGTTTCTGTGGCAGATTGACAAATTCTACCATTTCTATAGTACAGAGATCGGGGATTAGTCAAGAGCTCAGTTCATGCTTAGTGAAGTATTCACAGTCTCTTGCTGTGACATTCATCAACCCTTGAGCCACTCTGTCAGGGTTTCTTAAAAGACTGTGGAGTAGAAAATCACTGTGCCATGAGCGCTATCGAAAAAGAGGACTCACAGCCCATCCCCCAACCGGAGTTGCTTGCTAGATGTGACCCAGAAGACAGGGGATCGAACCACTGCCCTGGGGTGAGGGGGTCACACTGCTCATGAGGGTTGGTGGGCTGACCTGAGTACACTTTCTGCAGGCGGTTCTGTTGATTTCTCCCTACTTTCTTAGACAACCTGTTCTCTGGAGTTGTGCTAGTCAACTGGGACGTAGAATGAGTACTTGTTCCACTCCACCTCCAAGAACTTCCTGGGTTCTTAACATGTCCCCTGGCCCAGGGCCATGGACCTTATCTGCATAACTGCCTGGCCTTGACTCATTCATTACCATCCTAGGTTTGTGCTAACGACTAGGCTTTTACCTCTCATCATGCCTTATGATTGAGTCTCTCCTTTCCAGTGCCAGAAGTGTTCATAGGATGAGAATAAGACATGCGCTTCATTAGGATAAGAGAAGAATGGAAACAGCTCTGGATCTGGGAGCAGACATATCTCTGCTGACTTAGGTGAATGACTGACTGACAGGAATCCCTGAAATCTCACAGTCAGTAAAACAGATGGGCATGTAGACCACAAAGGGGTATCAGTCCGTAAAACAAGAAAAGCCTAGTCAAGGTTATGGTTATTATTATTTTTTAAATTTCAGTTTCTGATTCCTGGGGAAGAGCAGAGAGTGTAGAAAGCTTCTGAGGAAGGTGAGATTCCCCACCCCACCTCTGTAAAATACTCTGTTTAGAATCTGTTTTCTTCTCATTGGAACTGAGGGTATCTGAACCCCTCCTTCTGTGAGCTCAGGACAGGCTAGGGAGATGAAGGCATTGGGCTTGATTCTGGGTCCTTTCCAGAAGCATTACAACATTATGTGTTAAACAGGAAGTGATCTGCTTGACCTTGTTGGCTTAAGATGTGGATTGGAAGGACAGAAGAGGGTCAGGAAACGATCCAGTAACAGAAGGACATAAGGTCTCACTCAGGATCATATTTCCATAGCCTGAGCAAGGATGTCATGCATCCTCTTCAGAAGAGAGAGTTGTACATCCATATACCATGGACATATAAATATGTACTTCTGCTTATCAGTCATACATGTTTATTTAATTAGTATGGTTTATTTATGAAGGTTTTATGCACAGACCACCTGTTTGATATCTGACAGTTCTTCGTAGTGTTGAGCCCTTACCCTTTAGAGATACTTCCCTAGGCCTGGAGTTCCAGCCTGGATGAACTCACAGAATCTTCACAATATGCAAAGAAGAGTATTAATATCATCACCAGTTTCTAGGTGTGGACTTTGAGAAACTGATAGCCTCAGCAGTTAGTTCAATTAGTTAAAATAGCTAGTAAGGAGAAGAACATAGGTTCGAACCTAGGCAGAACCTACCCCTAAACAATTATGCCAAACTGCATGATGTTATTTCTTAGCCTGGATGGTTTCATGAAGACATGTGAAGGATACTAAATCAACAATCCACTCTCTTCACTCAGCCCAGGACCTGGAGGTCCAAGCCTTAGATTTTGGAGGGGGGCATACGTTGAGGATTAATCTTAAATTGATTTCTAGAGAGCCCTTTTTTAGAATTATTGAGCATGGATGTAATTACTACAATGGCAGTCATGCTGTAATTACAGCAAAAGGCATAATTTCTATTAATGTGGCACATGTAAGGAAATCATTAGATTGCATAATTGTAGCACCATGATGAGGTTACAAGGTTCCTTGTTAAATTAGGTAAAGACGTGTATAACCACAAAGTACACATTTAAGGGTGATGGTAAAAAGAGAGGAACTATTTAGACTTTGTTCAAGGTAACCCAAATTTCATTTCAAACATTTAAAAGTACCTCTTTTCAGAATTACATCTCTCGCTAAGTAGCTTATAAGCCCAGACAGCATCGGGTTTGCCATCTGAGGTTCTCTGTGGACAAGGTGAAGCAAACCCTAAATGCAGTATGCGTCCCCTAAACATCTCCAGCTCCTGCTTGTGCATCTCAGTTGGAAAGAAGCTGGATCTCAGGCAGCTTTGATATGGCTTCAAAGTATCTTCTTTTCACAAGTTCTCAAGTCGTGTTTAAGAGATGCTAGTTAATTAAGACAGTTATTGACCTCGGAATCTAGGCCAAATTGTAATGAGCAGGCGCACATTCCCTCAGGAAAAGGAACAGGAGAAGGCAGACGATGAGCTGAGGACTCTCTTAGTCGCCGACTAAACGAGGGACCACCGAAGTTTCAAATCCTTGGGGTAAGGAGTAAATAAAAGGAGGGGAGCAAACAATGTCCTTTCTAGAAACGCATCGTGGAGTTTTGTTTTTGACTTGAATTGCCATGCCACACAGGGTTCTTCTATGTGTGGACAGGAGACCGTTCAGAAAAGGGTAGAGTATTCATAAAATAGAATCCTAGCAAATCAATTCAAGCTTACGGCAAGTTAAGGTCATCTACAGCTACTTAGTCAACTTGCCTACGTCACAAAAATCTTCTTAGTATTTATCAATCTATCAACCTCCTACAAACGGATACAAATGACCGGATGGTTCAGGAAAACTACAGCCAAGGAAGGTTGGTGATGGCCAAGCCCGCCAGTATCTAAACAAGACATCGACACATCATTTTGATTGTGATTAGGTTTAGAGGAAAATATAAAAGGGGCTACTAAAAGTTTATGGAAAAATGGAATTAAAAGATAATGGAATTTGTCTACCAATACTTTAACCCCCCTTCATCTATATTACTCACACATGGACATACATATATATTTAGTTCTAAATACATTTTAAAACGCACGGACCACACTTAAATTTCAGGTCAATAATTATGGGCCTATATGAATTTATATTTTTATAAAATGTTTTAAAATCATATTATACAACTATAGTAATTCTGATTGGGGAAAACAAAAGTTTCCTTATAGCAAAGTAAGATGCATTATTCCTGCCTTTGTGGAAACCTAGAATTAAGAAGAAGTATATGTATATTTGGTCACCACAGAATCTCAGAGGTGATGGGACTTTGAGACCTTCACTGGAATGCTTCTGAAATGGGATTGCTTTAATAACTATAAATAAAGACGTATAACAATTCCAACTTACAGGCTTTGGAGTTTTCCATGGAGAAAAGAAACCTGTAAGAAAGAAAACAAAATTTCAACTTAGAAAACATGCCATGCTACCACGATGGGTGGCATAATATTCAGATAATTGCAATTCACTTTAAATTATTCAACAGCAAACAGTAACACACACCATGCTGCCTGGCTGCACAGTTTGCTTTGGTTTGAAATACTTTCATGGGCATTATCGTTTGGATTCTAAAATCAATGTCCTTGTTCGGTAACGAAGGGCTCGGCAGCATGGAGGGGTCGTGTGAGTGGCTGTGTGGCAGTCTATCCACAAGGCCTGGCAGTCTATCCGCAAGTCTCTATGGATTTCTGCCATGTAGTCTTCGCTTGAAGGAGAGTCCGTTGCCATCCAGTCGGTTCTGACCAATAGTGACCCTCTCAGACTAGGTAGACCTGCTCTATAGGGTTTCTGAGATCTTACATCTTTAAGACTGCAGACAGCTTCATGTTTCTCCCTCCGTGGCTGGTGAGTTTGAGCAGCCAATTTTGGAGTTAACAGCCTGGTGCCATCAGGACTCCTTAGCTTCTGGGAGGGTGTACAGAAATGCAGTGTGGTTTTTTTTAAGGTAAATATCTTTACTTAAAATGACCAGCGATTCTATTCTGCTTTCTCACTCACTGACATGGAGTCAATTCCAACTAGTAAGCCCAAAAGACAGGGTAGAGCTGTCTTGGTGGGTTTCTGAGACCACAACTACTTATGGGAGTCGAAAGACCCCTCTTTCTCCCACAGAGCAGCTGCGGGTTTCCAATAGCTGACATTGTGGTTAGCAGCCAACATGCATCTGCTACACCATGAAGACTGCTTTATGTAGTCAAAGATCAATCAGCAAGCTTTCATTATGTCTAGACGATTCTTAGCATTTAAAATAATTTATAGACCTATAATAAGCACCATATGCTCTTCTACATTTCTATGTGACTCAAATCTTCCCTTAGTGGCCAGAATTAACTTGATAGAAGTGGGTTTTGTACTTCAATGTTAGCACAATGTTTTGCTAGAAGACCAAACTTTTGCTAATTGAAATCAATCTTTTATAATCAAAACCACATCTTCCCCTCCCTGGCAGTGATTGTATTCTTTTTAGTATCACAACTAATGTGACGATTGAGCTGACCACGCTGGAATACAAATGACCATTGAGAAAGTTAAAAGCTAAATTTCTCTGTCTCTTTTTAATCATATGGAATTAGTTTCTAAAAGGGAAGTGCTGAAGAGGAAAAGTAATAACAGACATTCTACTCTGATTTGAAGATTTCTCTTGTTCAAGAAGCCAAATATTAACTATTAAAAGCTTGCCAAGTACAGTGCAATGTAAAATTGTCTTTCCAGGCTACAAAAGGACGATCATCAATGCAAACTCCACTGAAGTGACCGCTGTAGAGTGCATGTTGATGCTTGGCAGGCAACCTTACAGACAGAGTAGAACGCCCCTTTGGGTTTCTGAGGTTGCACATCTTCACGGGAGTAGAAGTCATCATGCTTTCCCACTGAGCAGATGGTGGTTTCAAACTGCTGCCCTTGTGGTTAGTAGCTCAGCACACCCCCCACGATGGCACCAGGACTGCTGTCGTCATTGCATTGCCCCTTTAATTTAAATCTCACAGGTGGCTGCAGGTGAGTGGAGGGCCAAATTATTAAGAGTCCTGCCAGAAGTATCATGATACTTCAATTATGTTAAGATTTGTCAACAGATGGTCTTTTAAGTGTCTCCTCTTCTCAGGGCTGTTGATAAAGTGTTGAACTAACTATCAGGTCGCCGACTACTATAAACCCAGAAACTCTAAAGCGGGTGGCTGTGAGTGGGAATGAACTCGAGGGCAGGCACTTTCAGTTTCTTCTCTTCATAATCCCTATGATATCTAGCTTCCTCTAGCCACTGGCCTTTTCTGCAGTTGAAATGTCTTTCCTATATGCATATAGAATACATGATGTCCAGTGTTGATAGAATTATACCAAATGAAAATGTGATATGAAAAACTTCCACAAATTTTGTTTAATATCGGGACATATTAAAAACTGAAACAATGGGTCATAGCAAATACCTACAGAAATGAGAACACAAATGCTCTAGTCACTTAGACAATTTAACTCAGGCATGGTCGGAATACTAGTTGTGCCTCAATGCACTGCTGTGAAGATTGACATTCATTGTAAAGATCAACTTTTGGGGAGCTCAGTAACCATCAATCTTAGGAAGTTGGGAGAATTTCCTTTCTTTCTGTCACATACTCTATGTATTCTTATCTCTATTACCAACCAGTGAAAATAACTGTTCAATGTGTGACTTAATTATAATTTACTTTTAAGGATTTAATTTGGCGCGTGTGGGGCAGCTGAGATGAATATATATATATATATATATATATATATATATATATATATATTCTTGACTTATTTTGTAAAATGCCAGTAACAACAATTTTATGAGTTAAGAAATGAAAATAAAACTTACTCTACTGGCCAATTAAGCATTATTTTCATTAAAGGCCAACATTTATTTACTGTTGTGTAAAATTGCCTGGAACCGTTCTTCGGAGAGAAGATGTCATTGACACATTCTCACAGTGCCCACACATTTCATGAATTGTCTGTGCTTTCTAGGTTTTCAGCATTTGCTCCTGTATCCTTGGCAGGTGCTGGGAGTTTCTTAGACATGGAAACTGATGACTTGAAAATGTTTTCTCTATTATGGAACTCTCATCTCCACATGAGACATCATCTTATAGATGGTTATTTCTCCAGAGAAATCATCGCACCCGTCAGCAGCTATGGTGCTAGAACTAAATCAGCGTTATAATGGATATTGGTAAAGAACAAACATGGAGGGTGTTGTTTAATTTGACCACCTTTTATCACTTTGGCTTTCCACTCTCCAAAGGTGGTTTCATCCACTGGCATGTGGACTTCAAATCACTGACATATCCTGCTTGACGACTCCCATTTTCTAGACCATTTCTAGTGTTGAGTGGGGCCCCTGAAACTCAGGTGCCTGAAGTATTAGCTGCCTACAAAGAAGCTGATTGCTGCAGAATCGCAACATTAGGCAATAAAGAAATAATCTCAGAATAGATTCCTTCACAGAAAAGGACTTATCTGATGCTTTGTATTTCTTGGGCCAATTTACAATGTGCCCCAAACACTGAAAGTAAGATGAACGGAAATCACCTACTTTAGATATTCTATTTGGGCCAGAAGATTTTCGACATAATTAAGCCAAGCTTGATTGTAAGAACTACAGAAATGATACTAGCATTTCAGTCAAACTATTATCCACTCAAAATATAACACACATACACACACAAATGGGGGTGGGGAGTGGATCCTTCTAGAAAAACTAGTTTGTCCTAATTAAAAGTTTGAAAACACCATTGACATTAAAAATAAAAACAAAACTTCTAAGTCCATTAAAAGACATGCCGGTGATTTTATTGGAATTACTTCTGTAAGTCTTCTGGTAGAAGAGAGGGGCAAGAAGCAAGATAAGACATCTGAGATACAGAAAGTTTTTCAGAGACGTGTTGTGGGGGTGATGTTGCCTATGCTCCACGTGGGGGAGGCTTTCTTTTTTGGCAAAATTCTTTAGAAACTTCTTCCTAAGCTTTGTTCTCCTTCTTAACCCACTAACCACAGGGACTCTATTTCCCTTCCCTTCCAGAAACCATTACATGGTGATTCATATACTTGTCTTTCCCTGTTCTAAGCATTTTACTAGGCTTGCTTTGCTGAGATTATTAATTTTTGGAATTCTCATCACCCATTTCCTCTGAGAAACAGCAACAGAGATACAATTATTTCCTGCATCTTTCAGAGCCAAGGTAGTTATTTTTGTAATACCAAGTTCATGAGGAAATAAAGTTTTCTTTGAAGTCATATAGTAACACCTTTCCCCTTATATTTTTGTTTATTTCTATTCTTTCTGTGACACACTTCTCTAGAAAGCTGAATTTTCCATCCCTCCTGCCCTCCTTTCTCTGCCTCACAGCCCCCCTCCCCACCTCCCCCAAAATTCACTGTCATTGAGTTGATTCTAACTCATAGCAATCCTCTTAGGGCAAGTTACAACTGCTTCTGTGGGTTTCCTAGATGGTAAATTTTTCCCAGGAGTAGAACGCCTCACCTATCTTCTGCAGAACAGTTGGTGGTTTAAAACTGCTAACCTTGTGGTAAGCAAACTACTATAGCACCAGGGCCATGCATACATCTCAGCCTGAGCACTTGAGAATGCATTTGCTAAGACTCCCCTGGCCAGCCCCAGGGAATGACAGTCTTATCCTCGGGAACTTGCTTGGGTGCAACCTTGATGAACACAGGGTTCCAGGGACACATGGTCATGAGCCCTGACTACCTTGGTATGAAGATCCTTAGTCAATCTTGTGAGTCCATTTTCCAATCTTCAATAATGTACAAATCCCAGTCATGATCCCTTTACTGCTTCTGTAGTCCTTCTGCAACTTTGATGAATTCATCTGCTGCCAATCCTGTTCCCCAAGTTCTATTTAAATGGTGCAATCCTTGGACACCAATCCTTGGACACCATTATGACCTTATGTTGATCGTCTCTCTCATCTGATGATGTGTCTTTGTTCAATTTGAGACTTCATAAATAAGTCTCTATAGATTTTCATGGAGTTCTGGTGGTATAGTGGTTACTAGTTGGCTGCAATCCACGTGGTTGTCAGTTTGAAACCACCACCAGCTTCATGGGGAAAATAGGAGGCTTTCTGTTTCCATAAACAGTTACAGTCTTCAACCCACAGTCTTGGAAACCCACAGTCAAACCTACATTGACCCCATAGCAATGAGTAATAGATTAGAAGACATTCATTCAACTGTGTGGATCACAACAAATTAAGGATAGCCTTGATCAAAATGGGAATTCCAGAACACTTCATTGTGGTCACATGGGATCTGTGGATGGATCAAGAAGCAGTTGCATGAACAGAATACGGGAATACTGAATAGTTTAAAATCAGGAAATTTGTTCATCAGGGTTGTATCCTCTCACTACACTTATTCAATCTGAATGCTGAGCACATCGTCAGGGAAGCTGGATTCTGTGAAGAAGAGTGCAGCAGCAAGATTGGAGGAAGGCTTCCTAATAACCTGCGATATGCAGATGAAAGGGAAGGAGATTTGAAGCACTTGCCAATGAAGATCAAGGATTGCAGCTTTCAGATTACAACTCAACATAAAGAAAACAAAACAGAACAATAGAAAGTGGGTGAAGAGAGATGTCAGACAGGGCAAAATATGACAAAATAATAGTTTATAAATTATCAAGTGTTCATGAAGTGGGGAGGGAGGGGAAAAATGAGAAGCCAATGTCAGGCGCTTAGGTGGAGCGCAAATGTTTCGAGAATGATGATGGAAATGAATGTACAAATGTGCTTTACACAGTTGATGTATGTATGGATTGTGATAAGAGTTGTATGAGCCCCTAATAAAATGATTTTAAAAAAAGAAAAAGGAAACAGTATGGATTACAACCTAATGTAAAGAAAAATCTTCACCACTGGACCAATAGGTAACATCATGATAGATGGATAAGAGATTGAAGTTGTCAAAGATTTCTTCTTCTTTGGATCCACAGTCAATGCTTGTAGAGATCAAGAGATCAAACAATGCTTTGAACTGGGTAAATCTGCTGCACAAGACCTATTTAAAGTGCTGAAAAGCAAGGAGGTTACTTTGAGGACTAAAGTGTTCCTGACCCAAGCCAAGGTGTTTTCAATTGCTTCATATGCATGGAAAAATTTAACAATGGATAAAGAAGACTACAGAAGAATGACTGCATTTAAATGATGGTGCTGATGAAGACTATTGGAACAGACTTCCAGAAGAACAAATAAATCTATCTTGAAAGATGTACAGCAAGAATGCTCTTTAAATGTCAGGATAGCAAGATTTTCTCATGTACTTGGGAGACCAGTCCCTGCAAAAGGAAACCATGTTTGGTACAGCATTAGGCCAGTGAAAAAGAGGAAGGCCTTTGACAAGATTGATCAATACAGTTGCTGCAACAATGGCCTCAAACCTAAGAACAACTGTGAGCATGGCACAGGAGCCTGCACAGGCAGTGTTTCCTTCTGTTGCACATAGCTTCGCTATGAGTCGTGACCGGCTCAACCCAACATAACAACATAGAGTCAGATTGAATCTGGGGTCTAGGGCCATACCACCCTAAATTTGTTCAATCTTGTCTGCATCTGGGGTCTCTTTTTTTCAGTTAGAACATAGAAATATATATTTAATCCTAAACCTTAAAACCACTAAAGCAAAAGACTTCAAGGTACATAGTATAAGGTCATTGATTCAGGAGTAAAGGCAAAAGAAAGTAAGATCAAAAATGTAGATGCATCTAATAAAGAAATCTAGGTCTATACATATGAAGTATAAATTTGAAGTATATCTCTAATATCTATAGTTTTTGGGGTCAGAGAGAAGAATGAAATACAGCTCCACCACACCTTACCTTGGCCCATTGTGTGTGTGGACCTGGCTGAATCAACTCCACAGTAATGCTTGGCTTTTAGAAATTATCACTAAATGGAAGATGGCAACAGAGTAACACCTACAAGATGGACTCCGCAGAAATCAGCCCAGGAGAGTTGCTTAGAGAGAAATTCAACACTGCTGGAATGCAGGCGGAGCATCATAAAGATAAGTAGGCACAGACCCACAAGGTTTTGAGGGGCTGGGAGCTTTTGGTTTACCACAGTGGATGGCAAAGGCTTGACCTCAACCCTGCCATTGTTTCGGCCAGAGCTGGGACTATTTGGAGCTTGTGCAAGGACTTAATCTCAACATAGCTACAGCTTGCCACTGCCCCAGGGCAGGGACTAAACCATTGCAGCCCCACTGGCAGGGATCGGGCCTCAGCTACATTGTTACTTTTGTTTCCTTCTCTTCTCTCTATCCCCCCACAGTCTCGGTGGGCTTACTTAAAAATTTTTTTTCTTCTCTTTGTCTCTTCCCTGTTCTCTCACACTCCACTGCAGACCTCCAGCCACCCCCCTTAGCCTAGGGCATTTACGTCTGCCTGGCACCCAGTTAGGTGACACCCTATGAAGCTAGCCTGAGGCTTGAGAAAGCCCTGCCAACCTCCACCAGGGGATAGTCTGCCCAACTTCTTACTGGGGAATTCCTGGCTGTGTGGCTGGGGGAGTTCCTATTTTTCCTCTGTTTTCCCACATGAATGAGGGAATGTCCTCCTGCTTACCTTAGTACCTCACAATGCCGAAGGCAGCTTGGCCAACACTTGTCAACATTCCAAACTGCTGCAGGAACCTCTGCCCAACCTCCACAGTGATCTACTTGACCAGGGCAAGTCCACCCAGCATTCGCGGTGTTCTACACCAATTAATTCTATAGTGAAATTAGCTGTAGTCAGTTCGAAGAAGCATTCCTACAAGTCTCCCAGAAGTAGCCAGTGCTCTTCAACTCCCTGAAAAATGGCGCCGGGCTCCTCTAAAACAATGCAATGCAAAGAGCCATCAGCCCCAATAACCTCAAAAAAACAACCAGGAAAACAAAAGGCAATGGCAGAAGGTGTCCTGAACATAACGACATGCATAGAAGAAGCAGACATTGAGCTGCCACACAAAGAAATTTTCAGAATGCTGCTTTGAGTCATACACGATATCAGGGAAACAATACAGAAAAAGGATGAAATGATAGAGGAGATAAAGTCTGTACACAAAAGGGAAATACAAGAGCTTAGGGACAAGATAACAAAAACCAGTAGCAGACACATGGACCTCGAGAATCAACTGGAGGAAGCAGAGAACTGTATCAGTGATTTGGAGGCCAGACAAGCAGACTTTAACAAATGTGAACAAAAATTTAATAAGATCACCAGAGAAGCTGAAGAAAACCTAAGAGCTATTTCTGATGCTATGAAGAGGAACAACATTAGAATTATTGGATTACCGAAGGAGACACAATAAAGAAGTGATCTGCAACAATAGTAAGAGAATTCTTGGAGGAAAACTTCCACAGCTTAATAAATGAAAACTAGGAAACCATGCAGTAGGCTGAGAGAACCCCAGCTAGACTGAATCCTAAGAAGAAGACACCAAGGCACACAATAATTAAACTATCCAATTTTGAGGAAAAGGAAAAAAAATCATGAGAGCAGCTAAGGAAAAACAAGCAATCACATATAAAGGTTCCCACATAAGAATATGCTCAGACATATCAGTAGAAACTATGAAGAAGAGGAGAGGGTGGAGTAACATATTCGAAAAATTAAAGGAAAACAAAGCAAACCCAAGAATACTCTACCCAGCCAAATTATTGATTAAGATAGATGGAGACAAAGAAAAACTCAAAGAATACGTTAGAAAAACCCAGCCCAACAAAAGATTCTTGCCGACCAGTATGGGCAGAAGAACAACACTCACCAAAAATAAATAAGAGACAGCCACACAGAACAAACTGACCCAGAGGGCAACAAAGAGAAAACAGATCCCAAGATAGCACTGGCTTAGGTTCAAAAGAAGTCAAGAATGATACACTCACACACATGCACAAGACACTAATAAGAAAGGAAGGTACAAAAACACCCAACACAAAAGGTATAAGATGACATCATAGAGTCCGCAGATGGAGATAATAACCCTGAATATGAATGGCCTGAACTCAGGCATTTAAAGACTGAAGCTAGCAGACTGGCTTAGGAAAAAAAAACACCAATTAATCAATCTGCTGCCTACAGGAGACACATCTCAATATTACAGACAAAAATAGGCTGTGAATCAAAGGCTGGAGAAAGGTATACCAAGCAAACGGCAATTTAAAAAAGGAGGGGTTGTAATCCTAATCTTGGATAAAATTGACCTCAAACTGCAACTCATAAAAAGAGATAAGGAGGGACACTATATAATGCTCAAGGGCACAGTAGACAAAAAAAACCACTAAGAATTGTAAACATATATTCCCTGAATGAGAGACCTGCTGAATATGTCAACCAAACACTCCAAAAGATGAAAAAAGAAATCAGAGCCTCAACAATTATAGTGGGTGACATCAATATACTGCTCTCTGAGAAAGATAGATCACAGGGAAAGAAACCAACAAGGAGGCTAGAGATCTAAACACTACAATTAGACAATTGGACCTGATAGATATTTACAGAGCTTTTCATCCAACTACAAAAAAGTTCACATTCTTTTCAAGTCTGCATGCACATATTTGAAGATAGACCACATGCTGGGGCATAAGGTGAATCTACATAAATTTAAGCACATTGATATCATGCAGACCTCTCTCTCTGAACACTGCCATAAAGCTGGAAATCAACAAAAGGAAGATGAATTATTTAATATCGGGCTGGAGGTTTTAGCTAACAGCATAAGGCAAAGAAAATACATCAAAGGTATTCATCTGGGGAAGGAAGAGGTGAAACTATCATTATTTGCAGATTATATGATTTTATATAAGGAAAATCCCAAAAGCTCCACTAGGGGGGTATGGGAAGCAACAGAGGAGTTTGGCAGAATGGTAGGATACAAGATCAACAAAGAGAAGTCCATCAGACTGTTATACACATCAGATAAGACCACAGAAGAGGAGATCAAAAAGGTGGGACCCTTCACAATAGCCAAACACAGATGAAAATATCCAGGGATTTACCTGACTAAAAGAACAAAAGATCTATATGAGGAAAACTACAGAACACTATTACAAGGAGCCAAGAGTGACCTCAACAAATGGAAGAATATCTCATGCTCGTGGATTAGAAGACTCAATATAGTAAAGATGTCGGTCCTGCCTAAGGCACTATATAAGTTTAATGCAATCCTGATACAATTACCCTCATCTTTCTCAAAGAAATGGAAAAACTGATGGCCAACTTCATATGGAGAAGGAAGAAGGCCAGAATTAGCAGAGAACTCCTCAAGAAGAAGGACACAATGGGAGGGCTTGCTTTACCTGACTTTAGCACATGCTACACAGCCACAGTTGTCAAAACCACATGGTATTGGTACAATGACAGATACTCAGACCAATGGAAAAGAAATGAAACCCAGAAATAAAATCATCAGCATACAGACAACTGATCTTTGATAAGGGCCCCCAAAATATCCAATGGGAAGCAGATGCCCTGTTTAACAAATGGTGTTGGAGAAAAATGAATATTTACCTGCAGAAAAATGAAGCAAGACCCTTATCTCACTCCATGCCCAAAAATAATCTCCAGGTGGATCACAGACCTTGAAATTAAACCCCAAACTATTAGGGCCATCAATGAGGGAATTGGGACCAACTTGAGAACTTTGGCACAGGGAATTCATAAATAAGGAAGGACAGAAACACAGAGGAGGCACAAATTGACAAAAGGGATATACTGAAGATAAAACACCTGTGTACATCAAAAGAATTCACCAAGAGAGTAATAAGAGAGTCCACGGACTGGGTAAACATCTTTAGCAATGACACATCAGATGAAGGCCTTATTACTAAAATCTACAATTACTCTGCCAGCTTTTAAAAAGTAAAAAACTAATTGCCCACTGAGGAGGTGGGTAAAGGACCTGAACAGAAGTTTCAATGGGGCAGAAATACAAATGGCCAACAAACATATGAGAAAATGTTCCTGATCTTTAGCCGTAAGAGAAATGCAAATTAAAACAACAATGAGGTACCACCTAACACCCTCAAAGATATCCCAATTCAAAAAATCAGAAAGCGACAAGTGTTGGAGGGACTGTGGGGAGACAGGAACTCTCATCCACTGCTGGTGGACTTGTAAATATGTACAGCCACTATGGAAATCGATCTGGCGATATCTAAAACAGATAGAAATCGAGTTACCATACGACCCAGCAATCTCTCTACTGGGCATATACCCAGAAGAGGCAAGAAACAAACCAAGACCAGCCATTTGTGCTCCAGTGTTCATTGCGACACAGTTCACAATTGCAAAGAGTTGGAAACAACCCAGATTTCTATAAATTGATGAGTGCATTACAGAACTGTGGTACACACATACAATGGAGCACTGTGCGTCGCTAGAAAGCACAGCTGAATGTATGAAGCACATTGCTGCAGGGGAAGAACTGGAGGAAATCATGCTAAGTGAAGTAAACCGAGCACAAAAGGAAAAGTACAACATGAGTCCGCTGAGGGAAAGAGGGAACAGACTTCAACGCAGTGCTCCAAGATGTGAATGCAATATGCTGACGTGGTGTAGGGAACCAGTGGAGAGGTCTGAGGGGCGAGCCCCAATCCCAACTATGTGGACACCTGCCCCTCCCCCCAGAAGAATTTATTTCAGAGGACAGCATTGTATCTGCAGCTCCAGGAGAGAGACATGTCAGATCAGAGCGCATGGGAGCAAATACAGGGGGAGCATGAGAGTGGAGCACATCCTGGCCCACCAAGCCTTGAGGATGATATTCCCACTTAGAGCAGCCAGTCCACAGAGAAGACCACATGGCCAGCCCAACTATGAGACATGACATCCCTCACTGACCCATAGCCCTACAGGGGAAAACACTAGAGAAACAGTGTGGGAATTCCACCTGATCTGATCCCTCTATACCGAGAAAAAACATTAAGGGTGTGCAACAGAGCAGCAAGAGAACAGAGCAATGAAGTCCCCAGCGAATACCAAAATTAGACTTTGGGGCCAGGGATTGGCGCCACAAAAAACACTCCTAAAGCCCAACAAACAGTCCTTGATCTAACTACAAATTTTCTTTCTTGTTGTGTTTTATTTTGTCATTGGTTTGTTGTTGTTTTGTTTTCTTTTGTAGCTTGGGTTTGCGCTTTCTTATTTTTGTGCATGTTATTATCTCTGCAGGTCTGTCTAAATAAGATAGGCTGGATGAAAAATCCGGAGGAGAAAAGAATGGGACCAACAGTTCTGGGGGGACATGGGAGAGGGGGAGGTGGGGGGGGGGAAGGTAGTGCTGTTAACAAACTCAGGGAAAAAAGAACAACAAGTGATCCAAATCGGTGGTGAGGAGGGTGTAGAAGGCCTGGTGGGGCGTGATCAAGCATAATGTAACCAAGAAGAATTATTGAAACCCAAATGAAGACTGAGCATGAGAGTAGGACACAAAGAAAGTAAAAGGAAATGGAGGAAAGAGCTAGGAGGCAAAGGGCATTTATAAAGGTCTAAATAAAGGCATGTACATATGTAAATATTTATTTATGATGATTGGGAAATAGATCTATGTGCATATACTTATAGGTTTAGTATTAAGGTAGCAGATGGATATTGGGCCTCCACTCAAGTACTCCCTCAATGCAAGAATACTATGTTCTATTAAACTGGCATTCTATGATGCTCACCTTCCCAATGCAATCGCTGAAGACAAAGTGGGTGCATAAGCAAATGTGGCAAAGAAAGCTGATGGTGCCCGGCTATCAAAAGATATAGCATCTGGGGTCCTAAAGTCTTGAAGGTAAATAAGCGGCCATCTAGCTCAGAAGCAACAAAGCCCACATGGAAGAAGCACACCAGCCTGTGCGATCACGAGGTGTCAACAGGGTCAGATATCAGGAATCATCAGAACAAAAAAAATCATATCATTGTGAATGAGGTGGTGGGGGGGGAAGGTGCAGAGTGAAGACCCAAAGCCCATTTGTAGGCTATTGGGCATCCCCTTACATAAGGTTCTTGGGGAGTAGACGAGCCAGTCAGGGTGCGATATAACAATGATGAAACTTACAACTTTCCTCTAGTTCCTAAATACTTCCTCCCCACCCACTATCATGATCCCAATTCTACCTTACAAATCTGGCTAGCCCAGAGGATGTACACTGGTACAGATAGGAAATGGAAATACAGGGAATCTAGGGTGGATGATCCCTTCAGGACCAGTGGTGAGAGTGGCGGTAGCAGGAGGATGGAGGGAGAGGAGGGGACTTGAAAGGGGGAAAACAATTACTGAACCCAACCACCCCCACCTCAGATAATTAAAAAAAAAAAGTAACAATAGTCCATAATCCAGGATAAAGTATAGGTATCTGCTTTTGCAGACGCCTGGGGGCAGTATTCCCCCTTTGGGAAAGACTGTAAATTCTACATTTTGTCCAGTGAACTTAGAATAAAAGAGAAATTGCCACAGGATGTTAAAACATACCTTATAGAGTATATGTAACCTGTTCTCTTGCCTTTTATCCCTTTCCCCTTATTTTGAGTTTTTTCCTTCTTTGAAAGTATCCCATCACTGCAGGTTAGTATGGGTTATAACCAGATCAAGGCCACTGAACATGAACCAAAAGGACAGTTACAACCTACAGTTAATCCTGTGACAAACGAAACTTCAGACAAGGAACACACATTTCCAGAAAGTGTCACCAGACTAACTTGGACAACACTTTGAAGTGAGGAATCAAAGAAAAGCTATTTCTTAGCCAAGAATTATATTCATGATGATTCCACAGAAATATGTTACAGATTCATAATCCTCTCCATTAACTTTTTGGTACACACACACACACATATGAGAAGAAAACAAACAATTATACATATACCAGAACGCAAGGAAGGGACAAGTCAGCCAGGGTGTAGTATAGCACTGACGAAACATACAACATTCCTCTACTTCTTGAATGCTTCCTCTTCACCCACTATCATGACTTCAGTTCTTACAAATCCAGCTGGAGCTGAGGATGTACACTGGTAGAGATAAGAGCTCGTGACAAATGTAATCTAGGACAGATAAACCCTTCAAGAGCAGTAGTGGGAGTAGCGATACCATGAGGGTGGGGGAATGAAAGGGGGAACTGATCTCACCACAGCCCCTCCAAAACTTGTTGCTTTCTGATTTTTTGAATTGGGCTATGCCTTTGAGGGCATTAGGTGGGATCTCATTGTTGTTTTAATTTGCATTTCTCTTATAGAAAGCAAATGTTTTGAGAATGATGAGGGCAACAAATGTACAAATATGCTTGACATAATAGATGTATGCATAGATTGTGATAAGAGTTGTACGAGCCCCCAATAAAAGGATTTGAAAGAAATAGAAAGGGGGAACCGATTACAAGGTTGGATTTATAAACCACCCCTGAGGGGGACGAATAAATTGAAATGTAGGTGAAGGGAGCTAATGAATTGTGTATGATATGAAATAACAATAACATCTAAAAGATCAAGGACTCTTAAGGGTGGGAGATTGAGGGAGGGAAGGGAAATAAGAGGCACTGACTGAGAGCAAGGGCCCAAGTGGAAAGAAAATATTTTGGAAATGATGACAACAGATGTACAAGCGTACTTGATACAATTGAATTATGGATAGTTATAAGATCTGTAAGAGTATCCAATAAAATGATTAATAAAAAATATGCCAGTGCTATTGCATGGTGCATATATTTCGTGGTCCTTATTTCCTAAAAATTATTGATAATTTATCTGAAATTTATATTTAACTGGGCATTCATGTCTTTTATTTCCCCTTCTGGCAACCCTGCATAAGGAAGGTGGTTAAAAGGCCTACAGAAACCATTTAAAAATAAATCGAACAGAATGGCATCAAATACTGTGAATCCACTCCATCCAGTAAAAAAAAAAAAAGGAAATATTTATTATTTCTTTTTTCTCACAACCCTGTCAATATTTTGTTATGACTCTTACTTCAGAGAAATTCTGGAACAGTCAGCTTATGGCATGGGTTATTGAATTGTCTGGGCTGCCTGCCCATCAGTGGACTTGACTGAGCCTTCATCTTATGAAGTCTAGAACTAAGAGTGAACAATTTCAGTGTGGTCAAAGACCACTTTTAAATTGCTTGATGACCAGTTCAAACAATATTTTCTCCCCAGTGCTATGATCCACAAACTGGGTCTTTTCCGAACCTACTTCTTATGACACACGGCACTGAACGAATATTGATGCAACTCTTTAAAAAAGTATCTTTTTTTTTTCCTGGCATGTATTTGTTAGAAGTTTGATAAAATTTTGATTATTTTCCACAGGGCACAAAGGTTATGAACTTTAAAAAAATGTAGTCCAATAGGATAAGGGGTCAATATACAAAGAAAAACAACTTTGGAAAAGCACCATTCTAATATCTTCAATTCATATTAACACCAGGGCAACTGTCCCAAGATTTCCAGGCATTTCTCCAAAAAGAACTAAGTCTTTCAATATATTTCTAAATTCCAGTTGATACTCAAATTTCCATTTTCAGAAAGTGAAATGAATTTTCCTCCTGAAACAACAGCTAGAACATGAGTGTATTGCTCCCAAATCATAGAAACCGTTATTAACTATCAAACCATTAAAAACTATCTAACCATCAAAATGTGAACCCATGGTTTCTCAAGGTCTCCTCCCTCTAAGCCTTTACATTTCTGAAACTGGTATTTCCATGTCTCTAATGCTTCCCCAGATAAATCATCACACTTGTAGTTATACCATTTCAAAATGGCAGTGTTGACATCCTCATGGGACTCAAATAATATTCCCTTTAAGTGTTCTCTGAATCCTGTGAACAAAAAGAAGTCTGGAAGGGCAACATCAGGACCATAGGGTGGATGGGGTAAGGTTTACCAAAGAATTCTTGTAGAAAAACCCTTGTTCCCCTCCAAGAATAATGGGGAAAAAATGTCATGATGGGGGAAAAAAGTCTTTGACACCACTTTTCATGATGGGGAAAAAAAAAAAATTCTTTGACATCATTTACCTAAACTGATTTTCCCCTCATCCAGCAGTTTTCAATATTTTTACAACTTCTTCCTAACAAACTCTTGTGATTTTCTTGTGTCTTTCAAGAAAATCTGTTTATATCACACCTTTGAATCTTAAGATCACCATACCCTTTGAGATCATCTCTCTGCCTTGAATTTAAATGGCTTTACAGATCACGTCAGTAGCCACTATTTTGATGAGATCATTTGGGTGGGGGGTGGTGGTGGGGGGCACTGTAATAAGACTAAGAGTGTATTTCTGAAAGAACTTGCCTGCAGTCATCTCTGAGGGCAGAGACTGGTCCAACCATACCTTGTTCGGAATAGACTTGTGCCTGTGTGAACTGGACCTTTGAGTTGCTCCTGTTCATGGCTCTGAGTCATCAGGCTAGCAGTCCTGGTGGTGTTGCCCAGTTCTGGGTGGTGTTGGACTGTTAACCATGATGAAACTGTCTGTTCCTGTAAAGATCTACAGCCGTGGAAACGCTACGGAAGGTGAGGATGAGTTGGGATCAAACTGATGGCAGTGGATTTGGATATTCATTTTGGAGATGTGCTGGGAATCCCTGGATGATAGCAATGCTTAACACACTTGACTTCTAACTAAAAGCTTGGTGGGTGAGTTTACCCAGAGGTGCCTTAGAAGAAAGCTTTGTTTATTAACTTCTGAAAATTCAGCTGTTGGAAACTCTGTGGGGCGCAGTTCTACCCTGGCAAAAATGAGGCCACCGTAAGTTGAATAGACTTCATGGTAACTGGTTGATCACATCTTACCTGAGGCAACAAACTGGTCTGAACCCCCACCCCCCAGAGAACCTCTACCTTGAAATGACTTTTCTAGAAAGGAATGTAGGCAATAATGGGAACTCAGATTCCTATCTTATTTCTGAAAATGTTTTGGGGACCAAGAAACTCTCTCAATAGAGAAATTAGCTTCTTTTTTTTTATGTTACATGCATGGTTAGTGTTTTATTTTTGGAAGAATGGTTCTAAAACATCACACTAAATCAGGTTGTAAGGTAAAGTTTAAAATAGACCGTTTTATAAGGATGTTATAACATATGTAGTGATGGTTCACGCTACAAAATCTTGATCTCAGCATATGATACACTCGTTGGCAGGAGCACCAGGGATTCCAAACCAGCCAGTCATCATTTTCCTCTCGTCTGCATAGACTTCTTGTTAGCTGCCTTCTGCTTTTGTTGCACGATCTCAGAATCCCTCTGCTTCCTCTGAGAAGCAGTCAAGCTATCCTCTTTTCTTTCTCCCTTGCTAATCTCCTGGGTTTTCTTCATGTTTTTCTGGTGGGCAAGTTCTCTTTGATTTCCACGGGCCATGCCGACCACAGGGACAGAGCGACTCGGAGAAGCAACGGTTCCCTCGCACGCACGGCCGCCGTCTCCACCAGCCGGTCTGGAAGGCAGCGCGCCGGCCCTCCGCGGGGCGACGCCTCTGCGCCGTCCGAAATTAGTTTCTTAAAATGCTTCCCAAGATAGAATGGGGACTGGGGAGTGTAGGGAGAGACCAATGGTTTTTAGAATCTGCAGATACATAACTTTGAAGTAGAAAAAATTCCATGAATAAAACGAACCTTTTAGTTAAAGCCTCTCTCATTTTATACTACCTGCAAAATAGATCTAAATCTTCCATCACAAATTCAGTGCTCAGTAAATGGGAGCCAGCAGGGTAATGAGCTAATTTCCATTACAACTAACTCAATGTTATTCACTTTTTCCTGGATTTTAACTGATTCATGTGTTTCTTATTAAAATTCATTAAATGGGTTAAACCCTCCAGTTCCTTTAGGTAATTTGTTTAAACTATTGGAAGTCGGTAAAAAGGCAATTTTTCTTAATGAAACTGACCTAGGCTAGGAAACCACTTTTCCCCTAAGCAAGCAAGAAAGATAGATGGCTACTGGTACCCAGGAGCATCCTACCACCATGTTATACCAAGCCAAACATCTAATTCGCAAAGAACAGGTCCAATTGGGCTGCCATCTTTGATGTGGAAATCTGTTTTTATGTGGCAAGCTGAGAGTTTTTCTGCAAGGCTTTCAAATGATTCTCTCTCTATTTACTTAAAACTACCTTTTACATAAAAGGGCTTTTATTATTAAATACTACAAAGCTGTTGTTCCAAAGGCCATTTCCTCTGGCTGTCTTCCTTCTGGAGAGAATAATCCGACTATTTCAATGAGTAGCTAAAATCCCAATGAGTATCTAAAAAGGATGAGTCTGCACCTGTTGTCTTTAGATAAAGTCAGCTACATAAAGGTTATGTTCAAAATAAAGCACGTAAGGCGAATTAATCATGAACAAGGATAAAGGAAGGGGCTTCAAGAAGAATTGGGCCAGGCAGGCTAAGACTCCGAGTGAGGTGAGGCGCGCAGAAAATATTATCAACTACAAAGGGCTTTTTATGTGTGTTCTGAGCAAGACCAAGGGCAGTGAAGGGTGGAAACTGCTGGTGGCTTTACGGCATGTTGTAAACACTTGGCAGAGAAAGTGTGGGAGGAGATCCGTGGTTGAAAATAGAAAATTCCAATACTGAAATTCTTTTTCTTTTTTTAAAAACCAATTTAATGTATAGAATTGTTTTTTGTTTTTCAGTTTTTAAGAACTCTTCTGTGAACATTTTAAGGAAAGCCGATCGAATCCTCCATATCTAGGGACTTATAATGTTGGCTTCTTCTTGTGCTGATTCATAGATGACTTGACTTAATAGCTCTTCTTCACATACCAGTAGCTGCACCTGGAGGATAACCAGACCTTGCTAGCTTGTGCCCCAAACACACACAGACTTTCAACCCATGAAACCAACATATCCCCCCTCCCCCGAAAACGTCCTGGTTCCCTTGTTCTCAACTTACTGGATGACTGGGAAGTGCATTCAATGTTGCATGACCCTTTAAATGGAAGCACACTAGCGTTCAAACCATCCTCAGTCTTCCTCCATCCCTCGTGTGAATATATATATATATATATATATATATATATATATATATATATATATATATATATATACCTTACCTGTCCATATTCCTAAGTGTCCATATTGCTACGAATCCCTAAATACTGAGAGAGTCCGTTTTGAGGTACCATTCTCCTGGCTCCTTACCTAACACCTTGCTATGAGGCGATCTGACAAAGACAGGTGTCCCAAGATTGGATTCTGTGCGCCGGGGCAAAGGCCCTTTTTGGTTCATTTGCAGGATCACAGCTCTGTTTTAGTACTTTATTGGTTTATTTCCCCTCCCTGCTTTAGTACTCTAAATAAACATTAAATAAATATATTTATGAGTCCCACAAATATCAAAAACTCAAGGTAGTTAAAAGAGAACTTTAGCTTTCCCCTCTCAAACCTCTTCTGTGTTTCCTATCATGATGAATAACATCTGCCTCTCCACCATTTTATGATAGAAACTTGAACGATATCTCTAACATTTCTCCCACCCTTACTTCCCTATCACCAAATATGGTCTATTCTCCAAAACCTATTTCAAGTCCGCTTCTCTTCAACTCCACGGCCCCCATTATAATCCATATCTATGATCATTTCTTGCTGAACGGATGCGACAGAAAATGTCACTGAATAGGTTTAGCATACTTCAGTGGGTTCCCACTGCACTTAATATGAACATACATCCCACGGCCCTCCATAAATTGTCCTTTCCTTACTCCCCCGCTCAGCCTCCTCATGGGTCATTGTCCTTCGGTCACTGGGGTTCCCGAATAAGCCAGACTTTTCTCACCATGGGGCCTTGGACACCTTTCCTCACTCTTCCAACTCTCTGCGAATCCTTTCTCGTAGCTTCCTTCCCAGGGTTCTGTGAGCCCTGCCTCCAACCACTTCCTCAGGCATGTTGACCCTGACTTTCATATTTTAAAAATCATTTTATCGTGGCAAAATAAACACAATAATTTTGGGGGCCTTTGAACTTTTTTGACGTATACATTTCAGTTCCATTCATCACAGTCACCAGGCTCTACAACCATTACCCCAATTGATTTCTGGAAGCTTTTATCACCTCAAATATGATCTTGCATTTTAAATCAAGGTTTCCTGTTACAAATTTTCTTTGCAACTTGTAGTTGCCTGCATGTAATTATATTTGTGAGAACATGAGTCTAATGGCCGTCTTCCTCATCAGATTATAACTTCCACTAGCAGAGGGACCATAACCATGCTGCTCACAGTGTTCCCGGTGTTGAGCATCGGGCCTGGCACCTAGGAGATACTGCAAGAAATATGTCTGAATGACTTACTAAGGGAGTGGAGGGAGAGGGAGACAGACAGAAGGAGGGAACCAAAGGCGTCTGAGAAGAACTGATGGAGCGCAAGGATTGGCTGTGAGTGGCTGGAGGCGGTAATAAATGAGAAGGTGAAATCTATGCTGACTTTTAGCTTAGAGCCTGGCTGGTTATGGTGTCCTCAGTTAGGTAAGAAGTCAAGAGAGGGTCGCTGTGGGTCAGCATGGACTGGACAGCAGTGAGTCTGACGCTCCTTTGGGATGTTCAGCAGTACTTGTACTGTAGTAGTTGGTTCTATCGCTTGTTTCAGAGTAGATATGTCTAGACTGGAGATACAGTGTGTTAAGTTAAACTTACCATCGGGAAGGGAAATTTTATAGCATGCAAAGGGGAATCTTCAGGATTTGTAGAACAAATGAATGAAGAGAATGGGAAGTCACAGAGAGCCAAATAAGGAGAAAGTTTGAAGAACTGAAATATGCATAACACAGGGTTTGGTTCTTCAAACAAGAATCTGACAGGTGACCTCAGTGGAAGGAAGCAGTTTCATTGTCAAGAGAGCGGTAGAAATTCACATTCAATGGGGCTGAGTGACCAGGAAGTGAGGAAGTACTATGCAGTAGGTATGAAGTTGAAGACACAGGAGCATAGTGGGTGGGTGGGGAGGGTAGGAGCAAAGGGAAGATTTTTGGGGGGAGATTCGAAGGGAAGAGTTAGGTGGGATCAGCATGCTTGTATTCAGATGAAGAGGAACCCTAACATCAAGTATGGCGATTCAGGAAGAAAGAAGGTCAGTGGTAAAACCATGGGCTGAGGAGACCCAGAGGAGAGCATCCCGGGCACCAGGTGGGGAATTCATGAGAGGCATGGGGCACTGCAGCCCTTATCAAGGGCTGGGACAGATCTGTCCGGGGTCAAGACGATCCGCTTCTCCACCACTGCTGGGCGGGGCTGGATAGGAGACATTCACTCCCCGTGGCTGGAAGTGGCGAAATCAAGGGGAGTGTGTAGGAGTTGTGGTTATAAAGGGAAACTGGAGGAGAGAATGAAAATAAACCGTGTCAAGTGTGGGGTTCAGGGCCGGAGGCATAGACAGAAACAGGGAAGCGAACAATAGCTGGCGCAGCAGAGCAGAAAGGTTACGCACACAGAATTCAGGGTAACATTTTGTACGTTCCCGTTAGTTCCAGTCACACCTTCGTCCAGCTGTGTGGCTTCATGATTATTTCGGGGGGCACATAACAAGGCCAATAAAAAAAGTATTGCTATAAATCATGGAAACCTTTATTAGTTTTTAAAAATAAAATTGTGAAGCTATTGTTTCTCAACATACCGGTTCGTCTAGCTCAGTGGTCCCCAGAACAGGTGACATTGCCTCCGGGGGTGGGGGGCACTAGAAAGATCCAGGGGGCTACAAATGCTGCGATCTACATTTTATCCTGAGTTAGGGGTGACAGGACAAAAGTTTTTCATTGCTTGGGGTGCCGAGTAAGGCTAAATAAGTTTGGGAACCCAGGATTAGGTCTACACACTTCTGAAGGCACCGTTTTCCATCTCTCACTGCTAACTATCAGGTCAGCAATTAAAACCTCCCAGCAGCTCCATAGGAGAGAGAAGAGGCTCTCACATCCCATGAAAAGCTACTCCCAGAACCTCCCAGGGGCAGTTTGACTCTGCCTCACAGGGTCACTATGCGTTGGCATGGGCTTGACGGTGGGGAGTAAAAAATTGAGTGACCCTTCCCCAAGGAATTCTGCTGTGTTCTTCTAGTGGTGCCCGGCAAAACAACAGTGTTGACGATCTCTGGGGACTCAAATTGCGTTCCTTTGAAAAGTTCTTTGTGAACAAGAAAAAGCCTGGAGGGGCAACATCAGGGTGTAGGATGGATGGCGTAAGGGTCCTCAACAAAATTCCCAGAGAACAATCCTTACTACCTTCCAAGGACAAGCAGGTGCATTATGGTGATGCACAGGATTTCCTCAGTGCAATTTTCCTGACTTCCCTCACCAGTACAGTTTTCAACATTCTTAAAACATTTTCATAACAATCCCACATGAGTTTTCCTTGTCTTTCAATAAAATCTATCAAGATTACACCTTTTTAATTTTAAAACCCAGTCACCAAAAAAAAATCAACATCATAAACTAGAAAGAGACCTGGCTTACTAGTCAGATGAATATTGGTAGAATTCCTAAGACTATGGTCCTTGTCACCCATCAGCTCTGAGGCAGAACTTACCTCTAGGGATCCATTTTTAGTCAAACATAGACAGGTGTATAAGGGGAATTACAGCAGTTGGAAGGTGTGCACCTTTTAGAAAAAACGAACTTTTGAGATCAAAAGGGAAACGTTGACCCAAGGACAAAGTCCAGAAGGGCGAGGACAGGAGGAATGGGAACAGGAAACACAGTGAGGGAGTGGGATAAGTGATTTTACATTGTGGGATTGCAGTTGATGACCAGAAACAAAATGTGTCTGAGTTGTTGAATGGAAAAAGGACGGGCTCTGTAAACATCCACCCGATTACAAATAACAAGTTACTAAACACATCATATTGGTTTAAACTATAAAATTGGTGGTTATTTCTGTGCGGCAGCAATTGCAAATTTGTATGGGTAAGATGTCGTCTAAGTTCTTTCATGTGAATTCTATTTCGTTAATAGATTCTTAGATTGCAGTATCTTTGCTCACAAACTCCATGAGATTTTTGTGTTGTCCCCAGAGATTCGTGCAGAGAACAAACCTGGATCCACTCACTTTTTGTTTATTTGCAACAATCCTTTTGTTTCTCTGCTTTAGTCATTGGATCATGTTTTCTTTATCCTTTGAAATGGTTCTTAAGATGCTAGAACAGTCCCACGTGTGAATTCGTTTAATTAATTCTTCGTGGAATACAAGGAGTGCTTTTGTTTGTGATGTGGTCCTACAGCACCAGCTTCACCTGGGTACTGGGTAGAAAGGAGAATCTCAGACCCCTGACCCACTGAACCAGAGTCTGCACTTTAATGAGAACCCTAGGCAAGTGAGAAGTACTTTGAAAAGTAGTGTTCAAAGGATACGCTAGTATTTGTAGATTTGATCTTGACGGTTTTTACATATCTGTTTCTTTTATTCCTTTGGTCTTTTACTCTACTATCAGAATTTATCAAAGGGTAGGTGTGATTTTCCATTCTTTCCCAGAGATTAGCATCAGAGCTCTTGGTCCATGCATGAACTAAGAAGTTGAAGGTTCCAATTCCCGGGTGGTGCCTCAGAAGAAACGCCTGGTGACCTATCCCCAATCAGCACTTAAATATGGAGCAGAGTTCCTAGGACAGCACACAGGCAGTTGCCATGTGGAGCCAGAATGGACTCCAGGACACCTATCTCCTCTCCCCACTCCTGCACATTTGACAAGCTTCCCTGAGGGCTCCTCTTTCTGAGCCCTGGTGGCATCGTGGGTTCGCATCGTCCTGTTAACGGCAAGGTCAGCAGTTTGAAATGACTAGCCATTCCTCAGGAGAAAGGCAGAGCCTTCTACTCCCGTAGAGAGTTTCCATCTCAGAAACTTACAGCAGCTCTACCCTGTCCTTGGGGTCACTACGAGCTGTCATCGGCTTGACGGCACTGAGTCGGGTTTTGGTGTCACTGTCCAGATGATTGGTAAGAGAATGTTATGCATGAGATTGCTACCCTCCTCCCCCTCTCACTACCATCGACTTGGTGCTTATGACTCGTAGTGACCCTAAGGGCAGGCCCTGTCTGACAGCAGCCCATATAGAACTGCTTCCTGGAGGGGAAAGCTCTTTTTGCCATGGGGCAGTTGGTGGTTTCGAACTGCTGATCTTCAGGATCTCAGCTCAATGAATAACCACTCCGCCACCAGGGCTTCTGAGATTGCTCTAGAGAGGACAAAACAAAGTTTGAGATCTGAATAAAGATTCGACTCCATAATTAGAGAACTTTCAAGTTGACTTCCATACATCACGAATTTCGGACAACATCATTTGTGCTTTCTACTGGCTCCAAGGAAGGTTTTAAGTTTCTCAGGTCATTCCAAGGCCCTGAGTGTGTTTCATCCTCTTCCTTTTTAAAGTATGACCTTGCGGTGGTGGCAGTGCAGCCTGTGCTGCCCACTTCTCTGTTGTAAAGGCTGTCTCTTCTAGCACCTGGTTGAGCACTCGAAGCAAGACATGTTCTTAGAATTTCCTCTGCTTTCTGCAGGAGGTCTTTTCTGTGGCATGTTCTTCATCTTCATCTTCAAAGCCAAGTGTTCATTTCTTAGAAGCACAACTATTTTGTTACCTGCTTTATGTAGGGTTTGTAGCTACCTTTCACCCATGAAAAAAGGTAAGACCTATGCAGATTCAGTATGTATGACTATGAGCTTCATTGCTGGCCCCCTGCAGAGTGGATGGAGTGAGCGCCATTTCAGATTTAACACAACAGAGGAACGGATGCACACAATATGCAGCCAGAATTGCATTGGAAATGGCTTCATAGGGTTTTGCTAGACTGTGGGGGGAGAGTTCTTGACAAAACCCCCTGGTTTTTATTTGCTCATGTTGAGGAGAAAGGTTCACAGTATTTTTAGATGGTTTCCTTATGCCATATAGAGAGTTTATAGCCATGCCTCCATCTACAATGTCAATGTAATTGAACCACATATACCAGGAGACAATTTCTTATCATCCACGTCTACTTTATGCTAACATGTTCCCTAGGTTTTGTGACTGCAAAATAGGCTGAGAGAGATTTCAGAACAGGTTGAAAGAAAGTGGTTGTAAAAAGGGTTTGACTAATTCTTTCATGGGAAGGAGGTTTACACCCAGCTCTCATGGCAGCATTGAAGATTTCTTCAAGAGTTCCATCATTAACCAGCTCTGTGCCTATCCCTGACATTAGCTTTTCTATGTCTTCTTGGCACTTTACTGGGGATATTGAGAGAAAGCAAACAAGAATCTTGGGTCTGATATCATTTAAAATGAAACTTCTCAGTAGTATATCCTATTAATGTAGAAAGCAATTTTATAACATTACCTGTCTGTATATATTTACATATCTAGAACTTAAAACTAAGTTCTGGAATATAAGCATAACTGACATTTACAGTTTTTTATTCTTCTTTTTTTTGGCTAACCCCACCAGCTAAGTCTTAAAATCAATCTTCATTTAAGACTGACTTAGGCACTGCTAGCAGAGATAAAGTTTTAAAATCACCATAGCTTCCTCTTGGAATGCATTTTCCAATCATCAAAATCATAAAACATGGAGATAAAAACAAATTTGTCTGCTATGCAGTGGGAATTCTTGGTGCAATTTATTCTTGTTTCTCTTCTGTTTTTGTCCTCCTGTCCTGTAATATCCTTTCTTGGTTCTGCCCAGAGAGGGAGGAAAGACGGCTAGAATGGGTCTGCTGTGGAGTGGGCAGTCTTAGCCCACCTCTCTGTGCATGGGCCCTCAGGAGAAACCCATCGTCTACAGTTTGTGAGGCCTTGTTGTGTAGAACATGAGGACAACAAATAATTGTGTGTTACATTTGAGTTTCAGGCCCTCAGATGAAGATTTGGGTGAGCCCAGGAAGTAGGAATGAAACTGGGGACAAGGTGTCAGGAAGGGCAGCATGCCAATGAGCAGGTGAACTCTGTGACCAATTGGATCCTGTGGATCTTCTGAGCAATGCTGGGAAATGAACAGCCCCATTTTTTCTGTTGGAGAATGAGGAGTCAGTCACTCCCCTCTGACTCTCTTTCCCCAAGGGTGCTCCTCCTGGGTTGAGAACAGCATTCTTGGGTGTTTACTCTCCAGCATTTTTGGGATATTCTCAGGAAGAGACACGGGAACCTGGGGACTTGAGTTGGGACTCGGTCAACTTACTGGAAACGTTCACATCTGCCTATGGCCAGGCTGCCTGAGAGAACAGGGAGCGGGACATCAATAGCATCTGTAGCAGATGTTGCGGATTAAAACAAAAACAGACAAATCATACTTGCAGTGGGATTGCTCCCACTAACACAGAAGCATGTAGTGTGATTTTTTTTGAGAACGAGGGATTTATACCACATTAAAACAGCGATGGGGCTGGAACTTAGTTTCCATTTTCAAGCCAACTCTGACTAACTGGCTGCTGGGAATTCTGGGCTGAGGAGTCTGGACAGGCTCAATAGGCAGTTGTATCTTTATCAATTAACGAGCCTAGTCCAGAAAATGAGAAGAAAAAGGGGTAGCATACAGCATGTGTGTGTGCTAAGCTTAAACGTGCTTTACAGTGAGGATTATCTTTTTACTAAGATTATATAAGATGAATGAAACATCTTTAATGAACCATAATACATCATTTCACATATCTGACCTTTCAAAATGCACAGCATGAGTGTCTTTGGTTAATGGGATAATTCTCTAGTTATTAATGGTCTGAAGAAGGTTGGGCTCAACTTCAGGCACAGCAGGTACCAGAGGCACTCATTCTGCCATACAGTTCAAATGAACACACCAAATTTCTCCCCCCCCCCCATTTAGACATAACAAGTCAGACAGGAATGCAATAGTAACAGACGGTATAAAGGAGCCAAACGGCCGATAAGGTACAATAGAACCCTGGCCACCCTGCCAATGTTGAGACAAGTGTAATTCATCTATCACAATGTTTTAATGAGGAAACTATTACCACTTACCCTAGGGCATGGTTTGACTGTCATCTGAAACTAAGACTAAATGCACAATTAAATATATTTCCATAATAACTTGTACCATTGCAACTCAAATGGATGTTGTCAAGTCCTGTGGAGATTACTTCCTACTTATTTTTCACTTCTCTCCAGGGCTACACCTGACTCCAAACTACCCTCTGGTCCTGCCTGGCCCTCCCCAGCTGATGTCCCTGTTACCTGCCTGAATGCTCTTCCATCTGATCTTCACACTGTAGACAGACTAGTCTTTTCAAAGAACAAATGGGATCATCTGGTTTTTCTTCTTAGCAGCCAGCACGCAGCTTCCCAATGCTCGTGAAGACCAAGCGAAAACCCTTAATAGACGCAAACCTGTTCTCCATCTTTTCCGCTTCCAGCTTGGCTCTGATCCCCACCAGCTTTCCTTTCTGGCCTCCATGTCATGCCGGCAGCCTTCCTGCAGGTTCTCTGTGCTCCCACTCAGCATGAACGGACCGTGCTGCTCTGCTCTCATCACTCCATTCACTCTGGTTTATGGCTGAGATCATGGCTCACGGGTCACGCCTTTTGAAAACACCCAGACTTTCCTAAACCAAACTCTATGATCAGAGGCTCTCAAAGCTCACATCCTTCTCCTTAGCAGGTAGCTTGCCTCTCATCTCCATGAACAAGATCATGGTACAATTTCTGGTGAAATGGTTTCTCTCTCCTAGGAGACAAAAAGGCCCCCGAGGGCAGGGATCTTAAGCATATTTTAGTTCATGGCTGATTCTCCAGCTCTGAGCACAGAATCCAGCACATAGTAGGCACTCAATAAACATGAGTCGAGTGAGCGAACGAACAATAAAAACATATATTTGTCAATAACTATTATTTTAATTTTTGTGGGGGTCTCAGAAAGTTTGTGGAAAAATGGAATGTAAAGATAATGGAAAGTTTCCATGTACTTTTTGAAGACCTTTCAGATTCCTGTCTGAGAATAGATCACATGTAGTTCCCAGTTTTTCTCATGTAGAAGGCAGTTTGGCATCATTCCGGATGAGGTCCTTGTACGGGAGGGAAGCAGGGATGCTTGCACGCAGCTTAGAGAAGGAGCCACAGTCTGAGGAGTGTCCCACATGTGGCCGAAGCGGGGCTCAGCCCACATCTTCTCCAACTCCAAGTCTGGAGTGTTTTCCCACATTATTCTATTATGATAAATGGCAGATTATTTAGCAAGCAGAACTGGTTAGTTGGTATACTGTTGTCCTGAAATCTTCCAGGCACACATACGGACGTACAATTCCTAGTTGGTGTCACTTGGTTCCACATTCCGTGTGGCAGAAACAGCGAGCAGCGGGGACCTGTGGCAGCCGTTGGCACAGAACCTGGATTGTTGATCGTCAAGTTGATAAGCACACGAGTGCGCCTATTGTTTAATGAGCTCTCATAAGGATTAAATGACAACATATCTAAAATTGCCTTTTAAATAGCAAGCTGCTGGACAAATGCACTATATGCTCTGAGAGAAATCAACATTTGGGGTAGAGGCAAATATCTCATTTAACGCTTATATCATTTGTTCAACAAGTATTTATTGAACACCTACTGGGTGCTAGATTTGTGATCGGAAGTTGGAGAATCAGCAAGGAGCTTTGAGGGATGCCACTATATAAAAGATAATATTAACACATAAATAGAGGCCCTGTGAAGTCACACATGGGTAAGCTTAGGCTTGAAAGGACAGGACAGACACAGTCATGTGGGACTGAAGGAGGCAGATGGGCCAGACAGAGAACGAAGCCCTGCACAATCCGGAAGTCTTCCGAAATGACGAATGCCTAGTTTGTAGGAGGCAGAATGAGATGTCTCCTGGGCTGTCAGCATCCCGCTGGGGTCGTGTCCAGAGACATGTGTAATGAGTTCAAAACACAGTAGGGCCCGAGGTGGTCTTCGGACTTTCCAGGACGTCATTCATACGGAGCGTGCCCAGTGAATCATCACAGATCTGATGGTTCAACCGCCAGCTGTGCCTTTGAGTACCAGAAGTGAGGCGCGTCTTTCAGAAGAGCGTAAAATGGGTGTCAACTCTTCTCCTGTTCACGGACTTGTTCAGAAAAAGAGTGGAGGCAGGAACCAGGGATGTGCTGGCAGAGCCGGCTTTGATTTTAACAGTGAACTCCTAGTGATTTCACCAAAAATATTTTTCATTTGAATTGGTTCCATTGAGCTAAGAGTTCAGTGTTGGGTGATTTCCCATTATCACTTAAAAGCCAGCCCTACCCAATGTCGAGGCACTCAGGTTTCTAACCACGACTCTGTTTCGAGATCACTAGGGGTTGAGAAACTATGCACCACCTGCCCATGGCAAATGAAGCATGTTTGTGTTGCCCGGAGGAGTCCCTGAGCGGGGCAGCCCTGTCTGTCAACCTAGAGAGTAGTGATTCAAATCCACCAGGGGCTCTTCGGATGAGAGGCATCTGAAGACCCGAGCTTTCAAACCCCCAGTGGAACACAGGCGTATCCTGAAACTCATGTGCTTACCCAGAGCAGGCGTCAACTCAATGGAAACTTTCACATGGCTTTTTCCTGGTTGTGACCCAGATAGCTTGCGACTATGTGGGTCTGCTTTGATTTCTGAGGTTGCATCATTGCCATTGATAAGGCCCATTTCTCACTTTGGGTTCTGCATGCAGCTTCAGCAGCGACCTGAGAGGTTGCCTCTTGATTTACTCCTAATGGAATGAACACACCAAGAACCATGCTTTCTGCTGAGAGCTGGTGGCTAATGGCTCCCTCCACAAGCGCCACTCCACAGCTGGCCCCCTGCTCGTGGCGAATCTAGTACTTTATCACAGCTGACATTTCACGCCTTCTCGGTCCTCATCGGCCTCCCACATGAAGGGGAACTGGAACATTATCTTCTTTCTGTTGTGGATGAAGGTCAGACCGTGTCTCTCACTGCTGCCCCTGCTGACTGGACTGCTCTGACTAATGATGACTAATGTTTTACCGAGGAGCATGGGCAACGTGCCAGTCCACCTTTTTAATGAGAGCAGGGTTCACGCCGGAGCCCTTATATTGCTCACTTTACACTTGGTCCCTGGGCGTCTCCTTGATGCTCGTGGCATCAGCTGCCACTGGCACGAGAGTAATTGTGATATTGTCTTTCCAGTCCCAATCCTTCTCCTATTTACACTCCTCAGCTTCACGGGGCCCTTACTTCTCAATCACTCCTTCGCTCACTTATTTATTAAGCCAGCTAGACAGCTTCTTTACTAAGAAAAGATCATAATTCATTTTTGCCGACTCTGTTATTACTATTTCCTGTTTCTACCTTTTCCCCACCTCTCTTCCCAGTGACACACTCCCCAAGGTGAACTCATTTATCTCCTCAAGACTTCTCCCACAATTAAGACTTCTAATTGCTTCTTTAGCCTCTGACTAAGGTAAGGTCTAGTCTAAGGGTACAGCTGTATTTGCACTCAGACTTCATCATGTCCAATAAGGCACAATCTTCCCACCTAAGGCTTGCCCTCCTGCAATTGCCCCTAAATCTTTAAGTGGCACCAGTAACCACCTAATCCCACTGAAATGGTTTTTATAGTTTGATATATTATTGAAAATGAATTAAAAAATATGGATAGAGGCTTCCTCAAGGGTCTGGTGATGTAGTAAGGGATGCATTGGGATATTAACCACAAAATCAGTGGTTCAAACCTATAGGCCCATGGGGGGTGGGGTGGGGATGAGACTGTTCCTTTAAAGTCTAGAACGCCAAATGGCGGTAGTTCTAGTCTATTCTACAGGGATGCTGTGAGTTGGAATTGACTCCGTAGCAGTGGGTTTGAGGACTGCCTTCCTCAGAACAGGGGGTAGTCAACTTATATTTTGGTACAAAACACAAGTTGACTTTGAGCTATCCAGCTGTGGATAGAGAGCTGACTATAAGAGAGCTACAGAAATCTCAACTTGAATAGATTGAAGCAAGTATTTGCTACAAACCTTTCATTTTACAGAGATGGGAGCTGAGAAATTTAATGACATACCACAAGGCATATAACAAAGTCATGGCAGAATGGGGACTAGCTTCCTGTTTGAGTTCTGTTGCTGTGCCATGTTGGATAAGTCCCTTTATTGAACTGCCAATAGTCCCTAAATTTATAAAGGATACCAGCAACCACTCAGTCCTCCAAGATGTAAAGCTAGGATTCTGAGTGTGCTAGGCACAGCCATAGCTCATGGACAGACATTATATTTTCCAACCTCAGCTATTAAGTGCCGCTGCTAAATTGGTAGATGTATCTTGTGTTTGTATCTTTTCTTGCCTCAGTACAGGTAACCACACCTGTACTGAACATGCATATTTCCTCCTTGAGTAACTATTAGAAGCTCCATGAATGACCCTACACTACCCTTCTGATTTTGCACATCTCGAAAATTGCCTGAATTCTTATCCTTTACTGATGGACTCCTGAAAATCCTCTCTTCCATCAATGGTTCCATCAGATTCAAAGGCATACCCTTTGCTAAGCCATTCTTCTGACCTCTTGCATGATGTTTCTATTAGGCAGACTACTCCCCAAACCACCTACCCTTCTTAGCACTACTCCTTTCATCAAAATCCTGATTTATTCACAATGCACTATTAAGTCTCAGTCTCCACTTTCTCCGCCTTCAGATCCCATCAGAGGATTACCATCTCCAATTAACATTGGTTGTGAGAGGTCAGATGTGGTTTGAGAATTAGGTGGCATTCATGATGTCAAGAGATAGTTCTTTAGCATGATGCTATGGAAAGCTGAGAGTGACCAGAGTCATGACCAAAAGGTGAAAGAGAAATAAGCACTGAGGAAGTAAAACAAGAACATTTAGGACAATGGGAACTGAAATAATCATAAAGATTTGAGGGAAATTCAGGTGATGTAGATGGAAAGTAGATATGAGTATAAATGACTCAACCCCAACCTAACTCACTGCCATTGAGTCAATTCTGACCCATAGTGACTCTATAAGAGAAGGTAGAACTGCTTCTGTGAGATTCTAAGACTGTAGGTCTTTACAGGAGTAGAAAGCCCCATCTTTCTCTTGATGGTATTGAACTTCTGACTTTGGAGTTAACAGCCCAATATACAACCACAATACCACCAGGGCCTTTTAAAAATGATAGTTCGATATAAATTCAACCAAAAAAATAAAAGAAGCAAAACAAAGCTTCTAGGGAAGACATGGATCGGCAAGAGAGGAAGAAAGTTCATGCTGAGTTAGGTACTTGCATGTGGGCATTTTGCATGTTGGGATATGTCTTCTTATGCAAGCATGTTTGTCTGAAACATGTCCTACAATGTGTGTTATGGGCTGATAACCATGGATATTAATTTATTTTCTTTATGTAGCAGGTTGTTCAACTCACCTATCTAATTTGCTTTATGTTTTTGAGCATCACCAGCTCTCTGGTAAGAAATAACTCAAAAGGGAAAAACATGGAAAAAAACAAACAAGAAGTGACATTCCCTGAATTCCTATTGTGGTTCAGACTGTACAGAGCACTTCAGGCCACACCATTTAATCTTCACCACCACTCTGTGGGGTGGGCCCTCTTCTCACCACATCTACAGATGAAGATTTAGAGATGAAATGTTAGCTCACATCACACAGCTACTGAGGGGGCACACTTAGGATTTTAAACTTAGGTGTTTTTTTAAAAAATTCAATTGATACAGGTGGGAAGGTGGTGAATGAGTAACACCACCAGAGGGACTCTGCAGAAATCAGCAAAGGAGAGTTACTAAGAGGAAAATTCCACACTGCCTGGTCACAGGAGGAACATCCGTAAAGATAAGTAGGCACAGATCCACTAAGTTTTGAGGAGCTGGGGGCTTTTGGCTTACCACAGTGGAGGCTGGATAGGGTTTGACCTTAGCCCTGCCACTGTCTCGGCTGGAGCTGGGATCATTTGGAGCCAGCACAGGGGCTTTATCTCAACACAGCCACAGCTTGCTGCCACCTCGGGGCAGGGTTTAAATCCTCCCGCCCCCATAGTCAGGGATTGGGGCTCAGTATTATTGTTACTTTTGTTTTTCTCTCTTCTTTCTCCCCCACCAAAGTCTCAGTCACGTCGTGGCAGGGATTAAATCCCTCCAACCCCACGGACAGGACACAGGGCTCAGCCATATTGTTACTTGTGCTTCCCTCTCTTGTCTTGGTCCCCACAGTTTCAGTGGGCTTAGTTTTTCTTTTTATTTTCCCTCTTCTCTCACACACCACTGCCAATCTCCACACCAATCCCCTTAGACTAGGGCAGGTGTGCCTGCCCTCCACCCAGCTGGGAGAACTCCACCCTCTGCAGCATAACCCCATGCTGGGTAAAACCAACCCACCCTACACCAGGGGAAATCCCACCCACCTTCTTCTGTGGGAAATTCCATCTGCCCACCCTCTGCAGTGCCTAACACGTGGCTAGGGAAACCCTACCCACCATCTTTGAAGAAAATTCTGCCTTCAGGGTTCAGGGAGCTCCTAGCTGTCCTTTGTGGACCCACATGACAGAGGGAACTTCCTACCACCTGTTGTACTGCCTCACCCAGCATAAGTTAGCTCAGTCAACACTCACCAACACTCCACACTGCTGTGGGAAGCTCTTCCCAATCTCGGCAGTGATCTACCTGACCAGGGAAATTCTGTCCACCATCCGTGGTGGTCAACAACAAAGCGGGCAACCCACTAGCCTTCTGTGGCACTCCCGTTGCAGCAGGCATCCACACACACCCTGTGAAGTGCCCCAAGCTATCATGGGCCACACCATTAGAACTTCTTGTCAGATCAGTCAGTACAGCATCATCCTTGCAGGTCCACAACCACCCAACTACCGTGCCCTGAGAGGACCATCCAACTTACCCTCCAAATAACAGTATACTGGTTGACTAAGGAAAGAGTGAAGCCACAGGAGTATTAAGTGGAAAGCCTATCCCATAGTGCAATTAGCTGCAGGCAGTTAAAAGAAGCATTCCTTCTGAGTCTCCCAGAGAGAGCTAGTGCTCTTTGACTCCCTAGAAAATGGCACCTCACTCTGCTAAAACAGTGCAATGCAAACAGCAAACAGCTTCAACGACCTTAACAAAAAACAGGAGAAACAAAAAGCAATAGCAGATGTCCTGAACCCAATAACATTCATAGAAAAAGCAGACATTAATCTGCCACAGAAATTTTCAGAAGGCTGCTTGGAGACATACAGGATATGAGGGAAACAATACAGAAAAAGAATGACATTATAAAGGAGATAAAGACCACACACCAAAGAGAAATACAAGACCTTAGGGACAAGATAACAAAAATCAGTAGCAGACTCTCAGACTGGAGGAGGCAGAGAACTGCACCAGTGACCTAGAGGACAGCCAAGCAGACTTTAACAAATGTGAACAAAAATCTAATAATATCATGAAGCTGAAGAAAACCAAAGATCTATGTCTGATGCTATGAAGAAAAACACCATCAGAATAATTGGATTACCAGAGGAAGACACAACAAAGAAGTCATCTGCAAAAATAGTGGGAGAATTCTTGGAGGAAAACCTCTCCAGCTTAATGAATGAAAACCAGGCAACCATGCAGGAGGCTGAAAGAACACCAGCTAGACTAAATCCCAAGAAAGAAGTCACCAAGGCACATAATAGTTAAATGATCCAACTTTGAGGAAAAGGAAGAAATCATGAGAGCAGCTAGGAAAAAACAAGCAATCACATATAAAGGTTTCCAAATAAGAATATGCTCAGACCTATCAGCAGACACTATGAAAAAGAGTAGAGAGTGGAATAACATATTCCAAAAATTGAAGGAAAATAATGCAAACCCAAGAATACTCTCTCAAGTTAAATTATCTGTCACGATAGATGGAGAAGTAAGAGCCTTCACAGACAAGGGAAAACTCAAAGAATACATTACAGGAAACCCAGCCCTACAAAAGATCCTTGTAGACCCAGAATGGGCAGAAGAACAGCACCCAGAAGGCAACAACAGGAAAGCAGCCCCAAGATAGCATTGGTTTAAGGGTGGAAAGAAGTCAAGAAAAAAACCCCGACCCCCACCCAAAACACACACATGCACAACACAATGAATAGAAAGGGAGGTAGGATAACACCCAACACAAAAGGTACAAGATGACATCACAGAGTCCACAGATGGATGTAATAACCCTGAATGTCAATGGACCGAACTCAGGCATTAAAAGACAGAGGCTCGCAGACTGCCTTAGAAAACACAACTCATCAATCTGCTGCCTACAGGAGACACATCTCAAGACTACAGACAAAAATAGGCTGAGAATCAGAGGCTGGTGTGTTAGTCTGGGTACATTAGAGAAACAAATCCACAGAAACTCATGCATAAGACAGAGTTTTATATAAAGGTTAAGTGCACAGCAAGAAAACATCCCAACCCAGTGCCACCCCAGCCCACAAGTTCAACATTAACCCATATGTCCGACACGAATTCACAAAGTTCTCCTCCATCTCACAAAACACATGCAATGATGCCAACTGCAGGAGGAAGCTAAGTCAGTGAATGTGTAAGCATCTCAGCGCTGGCAAGGATCTTCACATGGCTACTCCAGCACCCAGGGCTTCATCGGGGTATGTCCATGTGGCTTCTCAGGGATGTCTTGCAGGAAATGAGCCTTGCCAGCTGAAGCAGGGAACTGGCTAAGGCAGCTACACCCTGATCCGACCATCAGAAATCAAGAGACCTGAGAACTAGAAAGGCAAGCCTCACCAAACCATTTATTTCTCTTCCCTTCACTTAACCCCACATGTGTTTATGGGCCAGGTTGGCATCATAAACTAACTACCTCAGCTGGAGAAAACCAAGCAGGCAACAATTTTTTTAAAGTAGGGATTGGATTCATAACCAGATAAAATTGACCTCAAAGTGCAAGCCATAAAAAGAGATAAGGAGGGAGGGACACTATATAATGCTCAAGGGAATGGTAGAAAGACCCAGTAAGCATTTTAAACATATATTCCCCAAATGAGAGACTCATTGTATACATCAATCAAACTCTCCAAAAGATGAAAAAAGAATTCACAGGCTTAACAATTATAGTAAGTGACTTCAATACACTGATCTTTGAGAAAAATAGATAACAGGGAAAAAACTCAACAAGGAGGCTAGAGATCAGAACACTACAAGCAGACGATTAGACCAGACAGATCTTTACAGAGTTCTTCATCCAAATGCAAAAAAATAAATAAATAAAATCTCATTCTTTTAAAACCCACATGGCAGATGTTCGAAGATAGACCACATTCTGGGGCACAAGGTGACTCTGCATAAATTTAAGCACATTAATATCACACAGACCTCTCTCTGACCACTGTGCCATAAAGCTGAAAATCAACAAAAGGAAGATGAAGAAAACAAAAGCAAACAATTGGAGGACAGATAACTCTCTATTGCAAAAGGAGTGTGTACTAGCACAGATCAGAGATTAAATTGGGAAGTTTCTAGAAACCACCTAGAATGAGAACACAATGTAACAAAACTTATTGGACACAGCAAAAGCAGTTACCAAAGGAAGTTTCATAGCCAATGCATGCACACATGGAAAAGAAACAGACTTATGATAGGTATGCAGGCACAAAATTCACAGCAATTAGAGCAGGAGTCAACAGAACAATCATGCTAACAGCAAAAGAAAAGAAATAAAAAATTAGCGCTGAGATTCATGAGAGGGATAATAAGTAAACTATGGGAAAAATCAATGCTGTGAAAGTTGGTTCTTTGAAAGGATAAACAGAATTGACAGATCGCTGACAAACCTAACTGAAGAAAGGAGGACACAAATTTCAATAGCAAGGATGAGGGATGAAAGGGGATATTACAACAGACCCTAATGAAATAAAAAAAAGATAATTACACAGTACTATGAAAGACGGTACTCCAGAGAATTCAACAACTTGGAAGACATGGACAAATTCTTGGAAAAAAAATCCCTCCCTAGAATATCCCTGATGGACATCTATTATCTCAACAGACCCATAGTAATAGAAGAAATAGACAAGGTTATCAAGGGATTACCAACAATCCCCTGGACCAGATGGCTTCACAGGAGAAATCTACCAAGTATTCAGGGAAGAACTGACAACAATCCTATACAAACTCCTCCAGAACATAGAAAAAGATGGCAAACTCCTGACTTCCTTCTATGAAGCTAGTGTAACTTTGATACCAAAAGCTGGGCAGGGATCCCACAAAAATCAAGAACTACAGACCAATATCCCTAATGAACTTCGATGCAAAAATCCTTACCAAAATAATGGTCAGTAGAATACAAAAGCATATAAAACAAATAATTCCCCATGACCAAATGGGATTCATGCCAGGGATATAGGGATGGTTCAACATATGAGAGACCATTGGTATCATTCGTCAATTGACATGAAAAACTATAAGAACTACATGATAAAATCTATAGATGTGGAAAAAGCATTCAACAACATCCAACACCAATTTCTGTTTAACACACTCAAGAAGAAAGGAATGAAAGGAAAATTCCTCAAGATAATACAAGGTATAAATGAAAAGCCAACAGCCAATGGAGAAAAAAAAAACACCATAATCCCACTGAAAAAGGGGACCAGACAAGGATGCTCCTATCCCCCACTCTTATTTAACACTATACTGGAGGTTTTAGCTAACAGCATAAGGCAAAGAAAAGACATTATTGGTATTCGTCTGGGAAGGAAGAGGTGAAACTATCATTATTCACAGATGATACGATTTTATACATGGAAATTCCCAAAAGTACCACAAGGGGAGTAGTTAGAAGCAATAGAAGAATATGGCCAAGTCACAGGATACAAGATCAACAAACAGGAGTCTATCAGATTGCTATGAACATCGGATAAGACCACAGAAGAGGAGATCAAAAAGGTGGTACCCTTCACAATAGCCAAGCACAGATTGAAATATCTAGGGATATACCAGACTAAAATATTTATTTGACAAAAACTACAGGATACTATTACAAGAAACCAAGTATGACCTCAACAAATGGAAGAATATTCCATGCTCATGGATTGGAAGACTCAATATAGTATAAATGTCAGTTCTACCCCAGGCACTATATAGTTTTAGTGCAATGCCAATATAAGTAACTTCATCTTTCTTCAAAGAAATGGAAAAACTGATTACCAACTTCATATAGATATGGAAGAAGCCCAGAATTAGCAGGGAACTCCTCAAGAAGAAGGACAGAGAGGGAGGGCTTTCCCTATCTGAGAAGAATTTACTTTACAGGACAGCACTGAATCTACTGCTCAGGGAGAGGGACATGTCTGATCAGAGCACATGGGAGCAAATGCAGGGGGAGCAAGAGAGAGTGGAGCACTTCCTGGCCCACCAAGCCTTGAAGACGATATTCCTGCTCAGAGCAGCCAATCCACAGAGAAGACCACATGGCTGGCCCCATTATGAAACAGGGCATCCCTCACTGACCCATACCCTACAGGAGACAACACTGGAGACACAGTGTGGGAATTCCTCCCAATCTGATCCCACCACACAAAGGTAAAACACTAAGGGTGTGGAACAGGACAGCAAGGGGAATAGAACAACGAAGTCCTCAGGGAACACCAAAAATACACTTTGGGACCAGGGCTTGGCACCCCAACAGACTCGACAGGAAAGCACTCCGAAAGGCCAACAACTAACTACAAGCTTTTCTTTCTTGTTTTGTGTTTTTTTCCCCTATTGGCTTGATGCTGTTGTTTTGTTTTGTTGCTTGGTTTTGCTCTTTTTTTGGGCATGTTATTATTTCTGCAAGTCTGTCTAAATAAGATAGACTGGATGAACAATATGGAGGAGAAAACAATGGGACTGACAGTTCCAGGGGGACATGGGAGAGGGGGAGGTGGGGGGAAGGGTAGTGGTGTTAAAAAACCGAGGGACAAGGGAACAACAAGTGATCCAAATTGGTGGTGAGGAGGGCGTAGGAGACCTGGTGGGGTGTGACCAAGGGTAATGTAACTGAGAGGAATTACTGAAATTCTAATGAAGGCTGCACATGATAGTGTGACAAGAGGAAAGTAAAAGGAAACAGAGGAAAGAGCTAGGAGGTAAAGGGCATTTACACAAGTCTAAATACAGGCATGTACATATGTAAACATTTTTATATATGAAGATATGGAAATAGATCTATGTGCATATATGTATAGACTTAGTATTAAGGTAGCATATGGACATTGGGCTTCCACTCAAGTACTCCCTCAATGCAAGATTATTTTTTTTCTATTAAACTATCATTCCATGATGCTCACCTGCCCTACACAATCGCTGGAGGAAAAGTGGGTGCATAAGCAAATGTGGTGAAGAAAGCGGATAGTGCCTGGCTATCAAAAGATATAGCATCTGGGGTCTTAAAGGCTTGAAGGTAAACAAGCGGCCATCTAGCTCAGAAGCAACAAAGCTCACATGGGAGGAGCATATCAGCCTGCATACTCCTGAGGTGATGAAGGGATCAGTTTTCAGGCATGAAAGAACAAAAAATTCATATCATTGTGTGCTCACCTCCCTGATATGATTGCTGAAGACAAATGGGTGCATAAGCAAAATTGCTGAAGAAAGCTGATGGTCCCTGGATAGCGTCTGGGGTCTTAAAGGCTTGAAGGTAAACAAGTGACCATCTAGCTCAGAAGCAACAAAGCCCACATGGAAGGAGCACACTAGCCTGCCTGCTCACGAGGTGTTGAAGGGATTAGGTATCAGGCACAATCAGAACAAAAAAATCATATTGTGAATGAGGGGAAGTGCAGAGTGGAGACCCAAAGCACATCTGTAGGCAATTGGACTTCCCCTTATAGAAGGGTCGCGGGGCAGGAGATGAGCCAGTCAGGTTGCAGAGTAGCAACAATGAAATATACAACTTTCCTCTAGTTCCTAAATGTTTCCTCCCTCCCTGCTATCATGATCCCAATTCTACCTTACAAATCTGGCTAGACCAGAGCATGTACATTGGTACAGATAGGAACTGGAAACACAGGGAATCCAGGGTGGATGATCCCTTTAGGCCCAATGGTAAGAGTGGCGATGTCAGGAGGGTGGAGGGAAAGTGGGGTGGAAAGGGGGAACCAATTACAAGGATCTACATGTGACCTCCTCCCTGGGGGACGGACAACAGAAAAGTGGGCGAAGGGAGACGTCAGACAGTGCAAGATATGACAAAATAATAATTTATAAATTATCAAGGGTTCATGAGGGAGGGGGAAAATGAGGAGGAGCTGATGTCAGGGGCTTAAGTGGAGAGCAAATGTTTTGAGGATGATTAGGGCAATGAATGTACAAATGAGCTTTACACAATTGATGCATGTACGGACTGTGATAAGACTTGTGTGAGCCCCCAACAGAACAGCATGGGGAGCAGATAAAGGAAGTACTGAGGAAATACCAGAATAGACTTTGGGCCCAGGGCGTGGCACCCCATCAGATTTGACTGGAAAACACTCCTAAAGGTCAACAAACAGGCCTTGAACTATTTATAGGCTTTTCTTTTTGTGGTCATCGCTTTGTTGTTGCTTCTTTGTTTTCTTTTGTAGCTTTGTTGCGCTCTGTCTTGTTTTTTTTTTATAAATCTTTTTATTGGGGCTCATACGGCTCTTATCACAATCTGTACATACATCAATTGAGCAAAGCACCCTTATACATTCGTTGCACTCGTCATTCTCATAATTCACCTTCCACTTGGGTTCCTGGAATCAGCTCGGTTCTGTCTTGTTTTTTGTGTATATCATTATCTCTGCAGAGCTATCTAGATAAGATAGGCGGGATAAACAATCTGCAGGAGAAAACAATGGGACCAGTGGTTCCTGTGGGGGTGGGGGACATTGGAGAGGGGGAGGCAGGGAAAGGAAGTGGTGTCAAATCCAGGGACAAGGGACCAACAAGTGATCCAAAATAGGTGGCTAGAAGGGTATAAGAACCTGGTAGGGCTTGATCAAGGGCAATGTAACCGAGAGGAATTATTAAAACCCAAAGGAAGGCTGAGCATGATAGTAGGACAAGATGAAAGTAACTAGGAGGCAAAGGGCATTCATAGTCATCTAAATACAGGCATTCACATATGTAAATATATTTATATATGATGATGTGGAAATAGATTTATGTGCATATATCTATAGGTTTAGTATTAAGGTAGCAGAAGAACATTGGGCTTCCACTAAAGAAATCTTCAATGCAAGACCTTTTTTCTATTAAATTGGCATTCCATGACGCTCACCTTCCCACCACAATTGCTGAAGATAGCGAGTACATAAACAAATGTGGTGAAAAAAGCTGATGGTGCCTGGCTATCTAAAGATACAGCATTTAGGGATGAAGTGGCCATCTAGCTGAGAAGCAACAAAGACCACATGGAAGAAGCATACCAGCCTGTGTGATCACGAGGTGTCGATGGAATCAGGTATCAGGCATAAAAGAACAAAAAATAATATCATTGTGAATGTGGGGCAATGCAGAGTGGGGACCCAAAGTCCATCTGTAGGCAACTGGATACCCTCTTACAGATGGGTCCTGGGGAGGAGATGAGCCAGACAGGGTGCAGTGTAGCAATGATGAAACATACAACTTTCCTTTAGTTCTTAAATGCCTCTTCCCCCCACTATCATGATCCCAATTCTATCTTACAAATCTGGCTAGACCAGAGGATGTACACTGGTACAGATAGGAACTGGAATCAAGAACAGATGAACACCTCATGGCCAGTGGAGAGAGTGGCAATACCAGGAGGTTGGAGGGAGGGTGGGGTAGAAAGGGGGAACCGATTACAAGGATCTACATATACCCCCCTCTCTGGGGGATGGACAACAGAAACATGGGTGAAGGGAGGTGTCAGACAGTGTAAGACATGAGAAAATAATCATAATTTATAAACTCTAAAGGGTTTGTGAGGTAGGGAGGTTGGGAGGGAGGGGGAAAATGAGGAGCTGACACCAAGGACTCAAGTAGAAAACAAATGGTTTAAGAATGATGATGGTAACAAATGTACAAATGTGCTTGACACAGTGGATGTATGTATGGATTTTGATGATTTGTATGAGCCCCAATAAAATGATTTTAAAAATTCAATTGAACACTTTTAACCACTGCATTTGTTACACTCCATGCAGACATGGCATGGTTGGGTTACTAAGAACATCACATTCATATTTTACTGTTAAAAAAGAAAACTGACATTAGTTTTCTACGCTTTGTCAATTGAAGCTTCTTCATCAGTAGGGCTTTTTTTGCCGCAGGGCAATTAAATAAGCTAACCCATGGAAATGAAGAAAAGCAAATCTCCTTCAATTATGTAAAAATCCACCCACCAAACATGGTTATTCCTCAATTGACAGGATATCCAAATAATCAATATCGACAGAAAAATATTTATGATGAAATACAAAAGTCAAACCAAACAAAGCCCATATTATTTACCCTAGGGGGTAGGGAAATAGAGGGGGGAAATTCAGTCCATGAAATATTGTGGTAGTTACATAATTTGCTGTCAATTTGAGAGGATTAAGAGTATAGTGGTGGAGTCTAGCCTGACAATCCGGAGATAGCCAATGAGACCTCTGTGTGGGAATGGCCTTCTCCTGAGAATTCTGGGAAATGTGGCGCTTCCCTCCCTAGAGGTGGAAGACACTTTTCTCTCTTGCAACCCTTGGAGACTCTACTGCCAAGGCTGATTCCTTGTGAGACATCCCTGAGGAGCAGCCACATGGACCTACCCTGATGCAGCCCTGGGTGCTGGAGCAGCCACCTGGAGACCCCTGCCAGCACTGAGATGCTTACAATGCCATGGCATTCACAATAGTTCCCACCTACTGGAATGTGATCTTCCTGCATTTGGCATTATTCCATGTGTTTCGTGAGGCTGAAGAGGACTTTCTAGACTGGTATTGGACATATGGGCTAATATTGAACTTATGGACTTGATCTGGGCTGGGATGTTTTCTCAAGATTCAACTGCTTGTGTAGAAACCTCTTTCTTAAACACATCTGTGTGTCCACGAATTCGTTTCTCTAGTCTACCCAGACCAACACAAACACGGACATGGGGAGGGGCCTCAAACAATGCAGCTGACAATGTTGCCATGGATCTTAGAAACAAGCTGCTCCTGCAAAATCAGTCGACTGGCTGCCAGCTGGAAAGAGAACGCCAAATATCTCAAGACAGAGGTATGCTAAGATAAACAAGGATTTTTTTTTTATTAAGAGACAGATGGGCTCAGATATCCTTCAAAATGCTGCCTCAGCAAGGGAGGGAAGAATGCGGCTCCATAGCCGGCCCTGGTGAACAGGGTGGCAGGGTGCCAGGGTTCTGACCTCTAGCACCACCCTAGCAAGTGTTACTTCGTGGCCTTGGTGAGTTCTCGGCTGAGCAATTTTCCCTGACATTTGCTAGTAAAGAGAAGTCACATGGCTCCTTTTTACCTTGCTGGTGTTACGAGAGACATCTAACTGTTTCCCTTCATTATAGCAATAGTCCTTGAGGAGCGGGGCTGGTCACGAATTACCATGGGGGAAAGGGACAAAGGGTCCAGCCCCGTTACAGAATGGCAGTGTGCCGGCCTCCTAAACGGTGCTTGCATGGAGTCCAGGAGGCGAAGCAGGTGGGCCGTCTGCTTCTTGGACTGCTACCCAGCAGTTTCTGTGTGTGCACGTGTCACACTGGGGCGCTCATGTTTCCGACTGGTGGATTCCAGCCCTGAGCTTCCCCCCACCATGACATCACCCTTCCTTCGGGAAGACTGAAAGCATGTGTTTTTTCATTTTACGCCCCGGACGATTTGCTCTTGCACTGTTTTTAAAACGCTCTCCACTGTCAAGAGCCTTTTTCTGTACTCGGGGGGAAAAAAGCGTGCTCACGTACTTGGCCTAGGAGTTCAAGGAACCACTCGGAGGCACACCATCTTTTTCTGGGGCATCATGGACACACGCACGCATACAGCTTCATTTAATAAGGTGCCTGCAAGTGTTCTCTGGCAGAGTGAGCCATTCCATAGCTCAGCAGTCCTTTCAGGAGCTGGGCCTTTCCTGGATGGGTTCTCTCGAACATTTCTTCACTCCATCTCCTAACATTCATTTCTGGTTTGCTGTGATCTCAAATGACAGCCGGCAGTGGGCTGAAAGCACCTTTACATCGACGGGGCTGCCCTTATAGCGACAAAGAGAGTCTAAGGGATTTGGACTCTTAGAAATGAGTTCAATATAAATTTCATTTCGTTTCTCTCATGTCTGCTGAACTCAAATTTATTACTGATTAAGCATGATATCATACTAATGTCTGTTCCTCTCCTCCATACCTTTTTCACTAATTACATAATATTTAGGTCATCCCTTTCCCCAATCATTTTTTTTAGGACTGAGATATGGGATGGAGACTCAGTTCTCCACCATAACATAAATGCTTGAGACACTTAACTATGGATGCTTTGTGTAGTTGGTGGTATCTGACATACTGTGATAGCCGTTTTGCTCACTACTTAAGGAAACATTTCTATTCATATGTTGTATCAGAATCTTATTGTTCATGGGCTTCTAGCAGAACATGTCTCTCTTATTTATAGAATAAGGAGTATTTGTGAATTTACAGTGGCAGAAGGAAGTGACTGGCTACCCTAACCACATCCATATGTAATAAGCACTCTCCTACTGGTCTTGGGCCTTCTTCTGAGTGTCTGTCTCCTGAAGTCGTTTTGCAAATCTTATTGATGAACTTGGAATCCAAAGAATACTATGACCTATTCAACAAAGGAAACTATTCTGAACATTTCCTCTGAAAACACCCTGGAAAATGCAAACAAGTCCTTTACCCTTGCTTCCCCCCACCTACAAAAGCTCAACAAGAAAGCATGCCTAAAACCACAGAACTATGCTTACATGAACAGATAGTTTTCCTACATACATAGTATTGGGATCAAAGAGTCTTATCAGATACATAGCTGGAAGAGAATATGAAAACGCTGGTGAGAGAAAATACGGAGAATTGATTCAATAATTTGAAAACTCATTACCATCTAGTTGACTAACAGCTACCCTATAGGGCAGGGTAAAGCTTCTCTTGTGGATTTCTAAGATTATAACTGTTCATGGGATTAAAAAGCCTCATCCATCTCCCATGGAGTGGTTGGTGGTTTGGAACTGCTGACCTTGTGGTTCCAAGTTCTAATGATGTTGAAATGTTATAGTGATAACCGTGGAGGTGGTTCTTGATAGGAGACAAGAAAGGACGAGTAGGCAATGTGAATGATAAATTCAAGCTACCAGAGAAATATTTAGTGGCCACACGTGAGTTAAAGGTACTCGACATTCATTTAATGAATGGAATATAATATTATGGAGTGGTCAGATGGCCTTGCATGGTCCAAGGTAAATGCACCTGCATGTGACTGTTGGACAATGAATAAGGAAGATTGCAGGAGAACTGATGCACTTGAATCATGATGTCGGTGATGCAGATGGAAAATGGCACAGGCTGCCAGAAGAACAAACAAAGCTGTTTTGAGGGAAACTCAGCTAGAAAGTTTCTTGGGAGGATGGGGAGACTTCTCACAGACTTTGGACATAATATCAGGAGAGACCAGTCTGTGGAAAAGGGCAAACTCGCTTGGTAGAGTAGTGGGTCAATGCAAAAAAAGACCCTTGGTGACATAGATTGACATAGTGACTGCACCAATGGGATCAATCAGCACAGAAATTGTGAGGCCGTAGCCTGGCACTGTTCTGTTCTGATGTACAGGGGGGGGGGGGGTTGCTATGAGTCGGAACTGACTTGTCGTCATTCAATCACAACAACAGTCGAGGATTCAACTACAGACTCCATTGTGGGTGAACTGTTCCCCTCCACCACTGACATAGAGCACACTCATGCTTTCATGTCATCATTGTAGCTCAGCAAAACGATAACGCTCAGTGTCTTACATCCCTGCACCTAATATAAGAACCCAGGGAGCGCTGGAAGGTTCTTGACTGGCACCATGGGCACTGTGCAGTCTGTAGGAAGGATGCAGGTCCCTGTTGGCTTGTAATTCTTCCGGCTCAGAGTGATGAGCCAAAATAATGTCTACAACATTAGTTGTCAGGTATGAGGGCTTGGAAGCTGCCCAATCAATCCAGCCTTTAGCACAGGGATCAAAGTTAATGAACAAAAGGCTTTCCACAAGCCCTGGCTGACTGACTGTAAATCTGTGGCGGATGTAAACTCCAGTCTTGATGAAGCCTTCAGCCTTGGGTGGGTAACAACAGAAGGCAGCTTTCCAGCCAGCCTGTCCATTGCGCTATATTGCGAGCCTGTCGGGCAAGGTGCTGCGTCTTCTTGCTGGCCTGATGCATCTGTATAACAAGTAATAAAAGACTGGGTGATCTCTTGCATACCCTCCAAGTTAAATCGTACACTGAGACAGGATGTGTGGTTGAAACCAGTCTGTTCCCTGTCAGAACACCTCTATAGTGACGTGTGCTATACCATGAGCTGTTTCTAGGTTAAGTTTCTGAGGAAGTCCTGTAAGTGTGGCAAACCATTCTTCTCATGTAGAAGTGACTTTATCTTTGAGAGCGGGAGATCCTAAAGTTCATCCAGGAAGATAGAAGAGAGTTAAGGATTCTCAAGAATCAATGAGCACTCCTGAAGTGTGGGCAGCCACCGTCAGTGCAGCAGCCCAGAGACATGTTTTTAAAGGAGTCATCTTTGAGTTTCTGGAAATAGGTATTGTATTCTAAAAGTTCTTGTAAAGAGGAAATCACAAATGGTGATGGTGTTAATCCAATTTAGAGGACAGGATTACTGCTATAAGAGTTCTGAGACTTTATAGAACTACGAACAAAAGATTTGGCGAAAGTATACAATTATTTAAAGAAATATTGAATAAGGTTTAAAAATATGGAGGGTCAACGTGTACCATGAGAACTGAAATAATCTACTCCACCAAAGTCCTTTAGCTTTGAAGACACAAGTCTTTCTTTTTATGGTTTATTGTGTATATTTTCTATTTCCTTATTTCGGTAAGACAATATAAACAGAGCTTTCTGGTTTAAAAGCCAGCAAGAACTTGGAATAAAAGTTGTGCATTTTTGAATCCATACGTGGGAAAGAACTGAATGAGTGTAAATTATCATGATTATAGCCAATATTATTATTCTGTCTATTCTTATCAAAACTACTTCACCCCCAGGCACTAAGGACACCTTTTTAAAACACAATTGCTTCCCCATTTTTGAGGTTGACAAAGATTCAAGTGCAACTGACTTGCAGAAGCAATTGTCTACCATACATTTATCATCTCATGGATTAAAACCTTGTAAAGCCTATATGCCGAGTCCAAGGCAAGTGCATAGCATCATGTTCTAATTCTGAATTACTACAGAGCCTGTAGATTTCCTTGTGGAGTAGAATAGCTTCTTCGGCCATTGTTTGTGTAGCTTTGGATTGATCTGCCTCATCTGAGTTCGGGCTGTAAGAGCAGTGAGCAGTTAAGAGTGTAGGCAGGGGCAAAGGGAAGGATTTCTCTTTCTTTAGTTACAAGTTTCACCCTAGACAATATCAGAGGTGAGCTATGATGTTGGTTGGACCCAAAAGAAAGATCTCCCCTCATTATTGCGCATAATCAATTATATTTTACAGAGTGAGTCAAAAAAGCCTTTTTTGGCGTATGTATTTCATCGAATATGTTTTCATGGGAGGAATTGTACCAGTAAATACAAAAACAGTTTCCTACATCACTTAATTTCCAGAATCTCAGTTCTGAAAGGAGAAAGGCCTCACGGTGAGTTGAGTTTCTGGACATCCACGATCTCCTTACCCTTCACTTCCCTTTGTGCCAGTCTCCTCCGTGCCCCCGAGATCCGCAGGGCAGCATGCTATCTAACAGAGCTCTCCCAGTCAGTCTCTGAATCTCCTACCCAGTGACCTTTTGCTGCGTGGGTCCAGGCAAGAAGGTGGGGGAAGACATGGAGAGGATTCACTTGTACATCACCAGGATCTATTGTGATTACTGTCTTACTGCGTATAAAATGATTCTGACACAGGAGGGGTAAATCTCACTACCAGCAAGAGCCAGGAGAGCATGACCTCAGGACCCTGAGGTCCCTGTGCGGTAAACTTCCTTGGTCCAGAAGACAGGGGGATATAGGAACCATGGCAAGTGGAGCAGCAGCAGAACCATGAGTCAAAGCATGAGGACTTTTGGGCAAGAAACTGGCTTGTGGTGACTCTAGGCACTTAGTTGGGAGATCTGTCTTTACAGAGCTGAAGTCGAGTGCTTTGGGGTTGAGGTTTACAGTGGAGTGACATGCACCTTGAGCATTTTTTTTAGCATCCCTGAAAGTACAGTGTAACATGTCCTGATTGAACTTCATCCTGAGAATTTCTTCCATAACAAACCCCTTACACATCAATATTGCCTGGAAATTCTGTGACCATTGCCATGAATTCCAGAACCGAGTAGCTCAAAAGTCAGGAGTTCTGTGAGAGATGGAGAAATAAAAGCAGAGGATGACGTGTGAGATAAAACAGGACCCTGGCTGTTATCTTCACAGGATACCCAGGACTTTAGGTCTGGCTCCTCCACATTCCTTCTCCCAGGTCAGCTTACTCAAGTTGACCCAGCTCTAACAGAAATTCTGGAAGCATGTTACCTGTTGGCCTGAACTGCTGAGCACAGCTCCCTTGGAGTTCCATTTTCAGAGTGGCACATCCCCTACTGTCGACTGCTCACCCAGAGGCCGGGTGTCAGGCACAGCAGCCTCTCAGCTGGGATTCTTACCATTTTCTTTTCTGAGATTCTAAGATTTCGTTCACCCACCAGGGAAGCTATCACAAGGAACTGCCTGTTTCTTGAGCACCTATAGATCCAACTCTTTCTGGTAAAGTTCTTTTCCATATGTAATTGTCTTAGTATTCATAACAATCATACTTAATGAAAACTATGTTTTGAACATTTACTATGTACCTGCTTCCACCTGTTCATCTTTGTACATCAGCGTTTTAAGTTATTATAGGGCAGAATGGCATAAATTGGGGTAAAAGAGCTTCAAAATCAAGTCCATTTGATGAGGATTGACCAGAAAGAAGCCATTTCCCTCCTCAACATCTCAATTAATGAGACTGTGTAAGCAGGATATAAATCTCACCATAATCCATTTCCTTGGGTGACCAAACTTCTAAGTAAGATTTTAAAACTCCTTGAGCCCTTAAAATGGACGTCAAAAGGAGATCTATCCATATCCCAAGCGTAAAGCTCCAGGGGCATCATTCCCATGCGCGCACTGCCGTCGAGCCGATGCTGACTCACAGGGCCGCCCTGTGGGTCTCTGAGACTGCACCTGTTTACAGGAGCAGAAAGCCCAGTCTTCCCCTGAGGCGCTGATGGTGGTTTGGAACTGCCGACCAAGCCGTACCACACAGCCCAACTCGCAACACAGCTAACACAGCGTATCTCAAGCTATCTTGGGCGAAACTCTTCTGTTTCATATTTTAAAAATTAACTTTTAAATATAAGAAGAGCAAAAGACATTTTGTGAACAAGAACAAACCCAAATTAGAGTCGAACCCTGGTTTTCGACACATCAGTACTCGACACAACGGATTTTGACGAGAAATGTGTGGAAAATTTTGCATCGGAGCCCAAACAAAATATAGGAATCCAACCCAATGTACTGATTCTTGTAAACAAGAGCAGCTCGCTTTTCGGTCGCTTGGTGTTAGTTGGCATTGTTTGTACGTGTTTACACCTTTTGTGGGTGGGTTTCAAGAGTTCTGCTGCAATTTTCTTAGTTCTTGTGGCTTTTGGTACTGTTTTTAGATAAAAAAAAACATGGGTCCTAAGAAAGAGTTTTTTGAAAAGAATCATCATGATAAGGAAGTGATGATAGTTTAGTGAACCTTCTAGAAAATAGTTAAGGAGATGCCAACAGAAGGTCATGATTTTTATTTTTAGAGAAGGTCAGCCAGGTCCTAGTGAAAAAAGGCAGAAAAGGGTAAAAACTCCCGAAAAGCAGCTACCAGTTGATTTGAGGGAAGGGGATTGCCCTTCCAACAATGACTCTCTCCATCCCTCCTCTCCACATCCGTGTCCACAGATCCAGATCCTCATCAGTCTCAAGGTATGGGCCACACTGTCGTTGTTAAACACTCTTTTATTGTTGTGTTTCTTATTTAAATTATATTAACTCCGAACTTACTTACTTTGAAATTTCTTTGTAACATTGTCTTTAAAAAGGCAGAGTTAGGGTAAAAACTTGGTCGTCAAGAATGGATTAATTTGTATTTAGTTATTTTCTTGTGGGAAAAAAATGATGCAGAACTCGACTGCCTCACATCTGGACGCTCCTAGAATGGATTAGCGTCGAGATCCAGGGTTCTACTGTGTAAGGAAAATTAAAAATGTAAGTCCTATATTTTGGTTCAACTGTCAAAAAATTATCAGTCTGATGTTAAGGGCTTTAAACACTTAGTCTTTTAATTGAGCGCTAGAGACAGCTCCTGCAGGCCAATGAGTGATACTCTGAGTAGCGCCTGCGCATCTAGGACATAAAGTCTGCCTGAGATGGCCGCGTTGTGCAATGCAGAGAGCTTACCAACATATCAGACAACCACTGGAGAAAGTGTCCAAACGCATTTTTAAAAATGGAGGTATTGGTAATACCATCTCTAAATAAGTTTGTGCTCTGTAAGGGAAATTATAACTCTTTCTAATTTATTCAATGATTGAATTGTATGGTATGTGAGTTATGTGTCAATAAAATTTTAAAAATGTATATAAGGTGTCAATGTTCTTACTCAAACTTAATACTTTAGTCTGAAAGAAGATTAGATCTGGAGCTTTGCATCCATGTGTGTTAACAACTGGATGCCATTAGTGGAGTCGAGAATCATTTTAGATCAACTCAGGTATTCTGATCAAATCCGAATTTGAGTAATTGTCACCTGCTTTTATGAACGCATCCTGGCACCGAAATTCCTCTCTTAAGCTACTGTGTAACATCACAATTTGCCTTTGAATAGCTGCCATTCTAAACCTTAGAGGTAACAACCTATTCCTGCCAGGTAAGACAACAACAACAACAACAACAACAAAAGGTGCCCGTATGTGTGCATTCTCTGAGTGCAGGTGTACTGGCTGGCTGGGAACATGCCAACAACTTCTCCAGGGGAAAAACTGTGAGGTGAATGTAAAGTCAGAATGATACTTTTGTCAGAGCAGAGTTTCATTGGATGTGTTTACACCAATAGGCTGTGGGACCACAGAACTGAGTCTTCTGTAAATAAAAAGATGTGAATGCCAATACGTGCTGGGGTTGTTAAAGCCAGAGATTGGTTTAAGTGCAGTCTGTGGGGCAGCATCATGAAAAAGAGAGATTTAAAAGATCTCGAGAAGCATTTAGAGAATCCATCTAGTTAAGGCTCCCACATCTCTGCACAGTTTTGGGGTTGCTATTCTTTTCTCATACAGTTGGTATAAAAGGGCTGTAAAAGCACAAAACTCTTGGAATATTCATTTTAAAGTAAAAATAGACTTCTCAGCTACTCCTCTCCCCCTTACTTTTCTAGAACTCAATTCCACATTGTTGCAGAATTACTTTCTTAACACAGGGTCACCATGTAGTCCTCTCATGATGCCCCTTCACTTCCCAACAAAGCAAGTCTTAATATGCCTGCCCGACATTCTTGGGCAAACAGGATCTATCCCTATCGTGTTTACCCAACAGCATCTTCTATTACTTCTCACCATGATCTTCCATGGGAGTTGGTCTGTGCACCCCAAAGAGTGAGTTGGAATCCAGACCTCTAGGCCTGTGGAGTACAATGAAGTGACTTGGAAAGACTCTTCTACCCATGTCTTTGTAAATCCACCAAATGACTGAAAGGGCTTGTGGCAGTCACCTAATCTGGTATCAGTTTAAGAATTAAGAGTGTAGGGGTGGCGTCTAGGTTATCAATCTGGAGGTAGCCAATGAGACCTCTGTGGGCATGGCCTTCTCCTGAGAATTCTGGGAAATCTGGTACTTTTTCCTTGAAGGCAGAAGACACCTCTGTCTCTCTGCTACTCCCTGGGAGCCATTGCAGAAGACAAGGCACATGGACACAACCAGACCTCAGAAGCCGGAGAAGCCACAGAGAGACTCCTGCCAGTGCAGACATGTTTCCAATGACACAGGATCCAAAGACTTTCTACCCACTGGCCTGTGATCTTCATTTGGTGCTATTGCATGTGTTTCATGAGTCTGAAGAGAACTTTATAGATTGATATTGGAAAAGTGGGCTAATATCAGATTTATGGACTTGATCTGGACTGGGCTGGGGTGTTTTCTTAATGTTCAATTGCTCTTGTATATAAATTTCTTTCTTATACACATATGTGTGTGCATGCATTTGTTTCTCAAGTCTACCCAGATAACACAGGGCTCATGCAAATAGAGCATGTGCAAAAATAATAGAAGGGATTTATGGGTATAGGAGTGAGGCATCTCAGAAGCAGTGGCAGGAAATCATGAGGCAACTGGAGAAGGTCTAAAGTGGCAGAGGCAACAAAGGCATCATAGACCATAAGGCAGGAGAGGAGCCATGCTGAGACCAGCACTGCAATCATAAGGCAGCGCAGTGGATGGGCTTCATGGTCCATGAAGGCAGAGGCTAAGGAACCATAAGGCTGAGAGACTGAAAACCAGAGAGACATTGCTGCCAGCAAGGCTGAGAAGAGAGCTTGCATACAAAAAGACTGTATCCTTACCAGCTGATAACCTATTAGCTTTCTTACACAATCCTAGGTATTGTCTGTGAGTGCTGTGCGATCAGTGTAATAATATTTTGAAGCCAGCAGAGAAGGAGGGGGCCTTGGAGGAGGAGGAGTTGCTGTGGGAGGATGGATGATGGAGGCATGTTTGACCGCTCCATTACGGCATTCATTGGCTTTGAACTGTGTCACTTAGGAGTCTCCCACTCCTTTCTGTAGCCTGAAGAGGTCAGACAGGGCTTCCATGCTATTTCCTAAGCTGGTGATTGTTAAACTGTTTGGAAATTGAGTTTATTATGCTATATTAAGTAAGGGCTCTTAAGAAATAGGTGAATTTGAACAGGCATTTATACACCTGTTGAGTTTGGAGCCCTCCCTCTCCACCTCAAAAAATAAAAAGAGAGATGTAGTCAATTAACAGGGCACTTTTGGCCACAATTCCTTATTTGATGTATAAGAATTGTGGACTCTGGGTCCGTGGCTAGAGTCCCACTTTGGATGGTGTTCACTGTTCTAAGTTAGAGTGGGATATATGAGGAGGGGTTCTTCCTCCCCTAAGTGGAAAAAAAAAGCTCCCATGGGTGGAGCTTTCCTAGTGCACATTTGTCCTATAGGTGAACATCAAGCAACTTGCTCTGAGCTAGTGCAACCAGTGGTGTTGCCTGGGAAGGGTCTCCCTGGTCACAGTGAATTTTTCATAAAAGCGGTTTTGCTTACACTTCGTTTCTTGTGATAGCTGATTTAAGAGAACAGTGGGTGGCTGTGAAATTTTGTTTCCTGTTGGGAAAATGCTGCAAAAACTGTTGTGATGTTGATTATGGCTTCCAACAACAGCGCTAAGGAGAAAACTCAAGTGTGTGAGTAGTTTTCTCATTTCAAAAGGTGAAATGTCGATTGATGACAAACCTCATTTTGTACACCTGTAAACTTCCCGATCAGATAAAAATGTTGAAGATATCGACTAGTAGTGCATTTGGAGTTCATTCCACCAGGTCAGACTGCTCATCAAGCTTTCTATTTAGAGGTTCTGAAAAGATTGCATAACAGTGTGCAACAAAAAAGGCCCGATTTGTGGCAGACGGGGGACTGCTTTTGATGCCATGACAGTGCACCTGCTCACATGGGCATACAAAAGTGACAGTTTTAGGCAAAAAACAGCATCCCTCTCAGCCCATGCACCTGACTCACCTGACCTCATTCTGTGTGACTTCTTTTTGTTTCTGCAAATGAAGATGGACATGAAAGGGCAGAGATATGACAATATAGAAGAGGTGGAGAAAAAATGAGGGAGGGTATGGAAATCTATCTGGCGATAGCTAAAACAGATGGAAATCGAGCTATCATACGACCCAGCAATCCCCCTACTGGGTATATACCCAGAAGAGGCAAGAAACAAACCAATGCCAGACATCTGTGCTCCAATGTTCATTGTGGCACAGTTCACAATTGCAAGGAGTTGGAAACAACCCAAATTTCTATCAACTGACGAATGGATTAAGAAGCTGTGGTATATACATACAATGGAGTACTATGCATCGCTAAAAGCATTGATGAACTCATGAAGCACAGCACTGCATGGGTAGGGCATTGTTCATATCTCCACAGGGAAAGAGGGACCAGACTTCAACCCAGTGTTCCAAGATGTGAATGCAACACACCGGCATGGAGTAGGGAACCAGTGGAGGGGTCTGGAGGGCCATTCCCAATCCCAAATACTAAGTGGACACCTTCCCCTCCCCCCAGAAGAACTTATTTCAAAGGATGGCATTGAATCTGCAGCTCCAGGAGAGGGACATATTTGATCGGAGCACATGGGAGCAGATGAAGGGGAAGGAGGAGAGAGTGGAGCACGTCCTGGCCCACCAGGCTGAGAGGACAATGTTCCCAATTAGAGCTGCCAGTCCACAGAGAGGACCGCGTGGCCAGTCCCACTATGAGACATGATGTCCTTCAGTGACCCATAGCTCTACTGGGGACAACACCGGAGACACAGTGTGGGAATTGCGCCCAATCTGATCCCACCACACCAAGGCAAAACATTAAGGGGTGCAATATAACAGCAAGGGAACGGAGCAGTGAGGTCCCCAGGGAATATTGAAGGTGGGCTTGGGGTCAAGGTGTGGCGCCCCAACAGACTGTACTGGAAAACACTCATAACAACAAATAGTTCTTGAACTAACTACAAGCTTTTCTTTCTTGTTGTGTTTTATTTTGTGTGTTTTTGTCATTGTTTTGTTATATATTGTTGCTTCATTTTGCTCTGTCTTATTTTTGTGCATCTTATTATCTCTGCAGGTATGTCTAAATAAGATAGGTTGGATGAACAATCTGGAGGAGAAAACAACAGGACCGACAGTTCTGGGGGACATGGGAGAGGGGGAGGTGGGGGGAAAGGTAGTGGTGTTAACAAACCCAAGGACAAGGGGAAAACAAGTGATCCAAATCGGTGGTGAGAAGGGTGTGGGAGGTCTGGCAGGGCATGATCAAGGGTAATGTAACCAAGAGGAATTGCTGAAACCCTGTTGGGGACTGAGCATGATAGTGGGACAGGAGGAAAGTCAAAGGAAATAGAGGAAGGAGCTGGAGGGCAAAGGGCAATTATAGAGTTCTTGATAAAAGGTATGTACATATGCAAATATATTTATATATGAGGATGAGGAAATAGATCTAGCGCATATATTTATAGGTTTAGTATTAAGGCAGCAGAAGGACATTGGACCTCCACTCAAGTACTCCCTCAATGCAAGAATACTTTCTTCTATTACACTGGCATTCCATGATGCTCACCTTCCCGACACAACTGCTGAAGACAAAGCGGGTGAATAAGCAAATGTGGTGAAGAATGCTGATGGTGGCCAGCTATCAAAAGATATAGCATCTTGGGTCTTAAAGGCTTGAAGGTAAACAAGTGGTCATCTAGCTCGGAAGCAACAAAGTCCACATGGAAGAAACACACGAGCCTGTGCGATCACGAGGTGTCAAAGGGACCAGGTATCAGGCATCATCAGAACAAACAATCTTATCATATTGAATGAGGGGGGAGTGCAGAATGGAGACCCAAAGCCCATTTGTAGGCAACTGGATATCCCCTTACAGAAGGGTTTTGGGGAGGAGACAAGCCAGTCAGGGTGTGATATAGCAATGATGAAACATACAACTTTCCTCTAGTTCCCAAATGCTTCCTGTCCCCGCACTATTATGATCCGAATCCTACGTTGCAAGTCTGGCTAGACCAGAGGATGGACACTGGTACAGATAGGAACTGGAAACACAGGAATCCAGGGCAGATGATCCCTTCAGGGTCAGTGGTGTGAGTGGCGATACTGGGAGGGCAGACAGAAAAGTGGGTGAAGGGAGACGTCAGACAGTGCAAGAGATGACAAAATAATAATTTATAAATTATCAAGGGGGCATGAGGGAGTGGGGAGCGGGGAGGGAGGGGGAAAATGAGGAACTGATATCAAGGGCTCAAGTAGAAAGCAAATATTTTGAGAATGATGAGGGCAATGAATGTACAAATGTGCTTTACATAATTAATGTATATATGGATTGTGATAAGAGTTGTATGAGTCCCTAATAAAATGATTTAAAAAAAAATGAGGGAGTGCTGTCAGCCATCCAAACAGATAAGTTTGAAAAATGTTTCCAAAAATGGAATCGCAGAGTTGACAGATGTATTAAATGCAATGGATTGTATTTTGAAGATGATAAGGTTGTTTTGTAAAAAAAAAAAAAAAAAAGAAATAAGTAGCTTTGAAAAAAATCCTTTTTTGGGGATTGTATATTGAGACTCTACTAGAGGGTGTGACTGAAGTCACCATCCTTTGTTTCCTTGAAGGTATGGTCTGCTAAAAGACAAAAGCCACACTTCCTTCAGAGTTTTTACTCTGTGTATAGGAGTCGTCTTGAACACACAGAGGGAGCGAGAGCCTAGGAACTTTGGAAGAGCCCATTCCAGATTTCTGTCTGAAGGGTGGAGGCTGTGAATAGAGTCACCCGACACTGTGGCATGGAGATTATGAAACAGAGTAAGAAGAGCAGTACTTAGACTGTGGTCCGTGAGAGTGACAGTCAGTGACAGTGGTCCACAGAAGCAGAGGCCAAGGGACCAAGTGGCTGAGAGGCTAAGGGCCAGAATGAGACTTGGTTGCTGGCTGAGGACCAATGACCGTATCTGTGCTGTTCACTGATCCTGACTTGTGGTAACCGAATGACTTCCCTAACAAACCCTCATGTCTGAGTGCTGTCTGTGAGTTCTATGTGACCACTGCAACTATTATTCTATGCGAACCCCACATAGAAGGAGAGGGCCACGGAAGGAATGGCTGGTCAGAGTAGGTAAATAGGATGGAACGTGGAGCATGTCTGACCCCTATCTTTTGGCCAAAGGGAAGCCAGAGGTCAAATATGGTCTCCTATGCCATTTCCTGCAAGAGGGTACAACAGTCTGGTCTCCCTTATAAGGGTATCGATGAAGCCATCACCAGGTGGACAGGAAGGACAGTCTTCCAGAGCAAAGTGAAGTTGAATACAATATCTACAACTTTTTCCACGAAGCTATGGGGAAGGAAGAAAGGACAGGCCTACATAAAAGCTAGTTTGTCAGGTATGAGGGAGAAGAAACTGACTTTAAACCTGGGATTGATGGTATATTCAAGGCACTTTAGCTAAATATGTATCTAATGAATATCTTTTAATGCCATAGATATTTTAATTTTATTTGTGATTTAAGAAAACACACAAAAACAACAACAGAACACGCTGTCCAAGAGTTGATTCTGACTCATAGCAACCCTATGGGGCAGAGTACTGTGAGTTTCTAAGGGTGTAGATCTTTGTAGGAGCAGAAAGCTTCCTCAGGAGGGGCTCCAAGAGAGCAGTGGGGGGCTAGAACTGCCAATCTCATGACTAGCAGCCAACGTGCAACCCACGATGCCATCAGGCCCCCTTTATAGAATATAGAAGTGGGAATTTACATGCCAAGTGGCAAGGTTCTCAGTGTGGGATTTAGCAGGTCCCAAATTCACTTCAGTTTGCTGACATCTATTATTTGAGTAGTTCTGAAAAAAGAGAGGCAAAAATATAATGCTTATCATAAATTTATAGCCATTTAAATGAATTTGTCTGTGCTTCCTTCACTAAATTTTACTCCAACTTCCCCAATCCACAGGTAGAAGATGTTTTGTAACATAAAACTGCTCCTGGACAGAAGTGCATTACAATTCTCATTAAAACCCACTCTCCTGGATATATAAAACTGATTTATCTAATGCGCTACAAAATTCCCCACAAATGTACCACCCATTGCGAAATAACTTTAATTAGGAGGAGAAGGCAAAGTGTAATACATTTTCTTTAAATTTTAGGGCAATTAGTATAACTTCCATTAACATGGTATAATCACTGCAATTATTTTCATTTCTACTTTGTGTCAGAATTTATACTCATTAAGAATTTGGGTTTCATGTTCTGTAAAATGGAAAAATGAACACGACTTTATAATGTTTCATAGCAAGATAACACTCTAGGTGATTTCATCCAGTTTAGTCAAAAGCACCATGAAGGTGCTGTGATTAAACTGTCTTCATGGGAAAATTTTCTGAGTTTGTCATCTGGAATTCTGCACATAACTAATTGCACATTATACTTTCTGTCTGCTCACATCCATAAGCAACCAGCATTCCAGAGGCAGAGCATAGTTGGGTTGTGACTTAAGTATAATTTATGTCCACTCTATAAATGTATAAAACTAAGGAGCCCTAATGACAGAGTAGTTAGATGCTCGGCTGCAACCTGAAAGGGTGGAGGTAGAACCCGCCCATAGGCGCTATGGTGATGCACTTCTGTAGAGAGTCTGGTTCTGCCTGGCACATGGGGATGGTAGGAATACAAATCAACTTGATGGCATCTATCGACAATAACAAAAACAATGCAGTTAGAGACGGGTGGTTTTTTTTGCCTATTAAGTTTTAATATTGATAAAACCGGGAGAATTTGAGGCTTACTTGGTAAATTTATTGTATACCGGGTCATCTTAAGATTTAAGATAATAGGTTTAAGTCTGAGTGAACAGACAGCCCCCTCCTCAACATTTTTACATGACTTAATTGGACATAACTTATGAAACTGTAAATATGACAAATGTGATCATCATGTTGAAACTTCCTAACTATGGGCTTTAACCGTCATTATATCTTATTTATTCTCTCTGATAGTGCTCAAAATCCCCCATCCTGGTACTCCCAGATAATTACCACTATGGATTAGAAGGAAGAAAACGTGGCTATAGATAACACATGGAAAGCCCAAACTAATGAATGCATAATTATAACTGAACAAGATCATGACTAAATGATATTTATGAAAAGGTGGAATTTTCAAGGTGATAGGAATATTACAGGTTATCTTCAGTTTACCAATGGGGGATTGATGATCATAAGCGACGAACTCAGAGTTATCATATAGTTTCAAAGCTTATCCACATTATAGTACCCTGGTTCCAGCTCAATGAGTGTTTTCCATCACCTAATAAAGGCAAGCCTGCACGCGTGTTCTAAATGATTCCATTGCTTGGCAGATTTTTGCAGTTGTGTAACTAGCACAATGTGTGGATTAGTAGACAGGAATAAGCTGTTCTTACTCCTTTGATGCAAAGTAAGCTGCATAGAACAAGGACTTATTCTCATCAGTGGATGCCCCAATATGTGAGGAATGAATGGAGAAAGAAGAAATGAAAAACTAGGCAGATTTCGTGCATGACCAAAGAGATCAGAGGAATGCTAGGATTGCTTAAAAACCCAGACAGGAGAAAAATCAGTAGGGAGGTAGTTTTGCGCCTTGCTGTATATTCCACTGCATGATTTGACTTAATATATATCTTGTGGTTTTATTTTGTGACTGTCTGCATCTCTTTAATGTCATGACAGAATAAAAAAATTGACAAATATGCATGCCAAGTTCTGAAGGAAAAATAGTAAATAAGATATGGTCCTTACTCTTGTGGGAGATTAGCCAATATTTTTTAAGTGAGTTGTTTCTCTGAGTTGGTATATCTAAATATGTCTACCTGAGCAATGATTTATAGTTACCATGTACTGGTGACTGTGAGGAATGTAAATTTTAGTATCTTTTTCACTTTTTTGTTCTTACCCGTATTAAACCAACCCCACTGCGAGCTAGTTGATTCCAACTCTTAGCGACCCTACAGGACAAAGGGGAATTTCCCTTTGGGTTTATGGGGCTGTTAATCCTTACAAATGCAAATAGTCTAACATTTATTCTGCAGAGTGGCCAGTGGGTTTGAGCCATGGGCTGTGTGGTCAGCTCTCCAAGGCTTCCTCTATAGCACCATAAACAACCTCAAAATCCACTGCCGTTGAATCAATTCAGACTCCTTTGGCCTCGAAGAACAGATTAGAATTGTCTCTTTGAGTTTCCGAGGTTGTACATTTTCATGGGCAGAAAATCTCAACTTTCTCAGCTAGAGCAACACATAGATTTGAACTGTTGGTCTTGCAGTTAGCAGCCGAACTTAGAACTCACTAGAGTACCAGAGCTCCTTTACATAAATTGTGATTAAAATTTAGCAAATGGAATAAATAAAAAGTGAATATTGAATCAAATAATTAACAATTATATCTGCTCTATGTTGGTCATATTTACAGTTTATCAAACACTTCTGTTGTTAGTCTATTCTTCAGGTTACACTTATTGTCTTATTATCGGAACCCACTGCCACCAAGTCGATTCCTACTTATTATTACTATTTAGGGTTTGTATGACTGTAAACCTTTACTGTAACAGCCTCATCTTTCCCTCTTGAAGTTGCTGGTGGATTTCAGATGCTGACCTTGCAGTGAGCAGCCCGATACTTGCAATGCCCCAGGGCTTCATCGTTATCATTATCGAATGCTGTTATAACAGAAATACCACAAGTGGATGACTTTATCAGACAGACACTTATTCTCTCATGGTTTAGGAGGCTAGAAGTTTAAATTCGGGGCACCAGTTCTAGGGGAACGATTTCCCTCTCGGTCAGTTCTGGGTAAGGTCTTGGTCACCTTTATCACCTGTGGGCTCAGCATCACCTGGAGACCCCTGTGTGTCCTAGCATCAATCCTCACATGATCCTTAAGGGTTAGGTAATGTTAACTGACATACATTCCTGACGGGATTTCCTCGAAGGCCTCTTCGAGTAGCTTCTACCATTTCTATACATTCTAGCTGCCAGTTGGTTAATGGAGACATCTTGGAAGAGTCTACGGGCCGGGGCACAGAGATTCAGGAAGGAAAAGAGCCTGGTTTCCTGAGTCACTCCTTAGAGGAGAAGTGCTCAGATCACCATATCTGCCAGGAACACTTTTTTGTCATAAATAAGCTTCTAGTGTGTTAATCTATTGAGATTTCAAGACGTATCTGCGACTGCAGCGGTGGCTCACACCTCCTGGTGCTGGTTTGCCACTGGGTTTGCCGTGTCATGATATGCTCTCTTCCAGTGATACCCAGAGGAAAGTTAAATGGCCTGGTGCTGACTATGGAATAACCACTTAGATCTTTGTCTTCTCTCTGCATGTCCCTCTCTTCCAACAACAAGGGCTTTTCTCTCTCTGTTTGGTGCTATTGGGAGAGTTTGAACGTCTGACTGCGGGGTCCACAGCTCAAACCCACCAAGGGTGCAAACTGACGCTGTCTGCTCCTAGACAGATTGACAGGCTTGGAAATTCTATACAGAGTCTCTATTGAGTGGACAGCAAGTCAATGGCAGTGGATTTTGGTTTGGGGTTCTCTCTCTCTCAGAAATATTCCTGTAGTACATGTTTATTACTGGCGAGTTTGACCTTTTTTTTTCAGATTAAGTATGTTGATTTTTGAAGTCTTTTGTTACTTTTGTAGTACTGATGGTTTTTAAACTCTGTGTCTTCAAAGGTATCTTTTAAAGCTTTAAGTAATGAGCTGACTAAGTACTTCTCACAATTAATAATAGGAAATAAACACTAAAATATGTGAGTTCAAGGGGAATGCTGTACGCAATTTACTCAGAAACACCAAACAAAACAAGGTGAAACAAAATAAAACAAAAAATAGCAAACTCATTACCTCTGAGCCAATTCTGCATCACAGTGATCCTACAGAGCAGGTTGACCAGCCCTGTGGTCTTCTGAGACTGCAACTCTTTATAGGAATAATTGGAAGCCTCATCTTTCTGCCATGGAGCTGCTGATGGCTTTGAACTGCTGACCTTGCAGTTAGCAGCTCAATGGATGACACCATGATACCAGGGTTCCTCTCAGAAACACAAATGTACATAAACACATACTAATTAAAGCAAGTGGGACAGCTTGACACAATGAGAATAAAGGGAAGACGGTATTTTATCGAATTTGCATTTCCCCCCTGTGATTTAAAATTACTTCCAAGAAAAGTTTTCTTAATGAGAAAAAAACAACAGCACTGTTTAGGAAAGTTAACGCTTCCAACAGGTTTACTTTGAGTAATTTCTTTGTACAGTTTAAAAACTGTTATCTAGTCCTATCACCTGATATTGTCTGATAATAGGCTATTTGAAAATTTAAAGGTGGAATTTTCAATGTATAAAAACAATTCCTATGTCTATAATTTTTATAAATAGCCTTCAAATGAACCATGCCTATAGCCTATGGTGCCCCTAAAACAGTGCATGCTCCTTGAATGTTAAAGGAGGACCATGTGCCTTGCAGATACTAGTTAATTATGAAGTGAGACAATCTCAGAGGGAAGATTTTGCTGCAAGAAAAACTTCTGGGGTCATGTGAAAACTGGAATAGCGGAGAACATTTTGTAGGAATACTACAAAAACGGAGCCCAGACCAGGCAGAGCCTCTAATAAGACTATTTATAAAAGAACCTGAAGTTGTGAAAGAACATCCCCCCCTCAGAGAAAATGCCCGCAAACAAACAACCACCAACCTCAACTCTCCAGCGCTAGATGATTGAAAAGAACATTATAGAAAGTATTCCTTCAGCACGTCATGGTTGGTGAGCTGGTTTCAGTTCAGAGAAACAGGAAAGCTAATGTGTGTTTTTCCAAAACCAACATAACTTTAATCATAAAATCAGCCAACAAAGAAACTATAAGGAGACCTTCAGACCAACCTCATTTATAAATATTAATGAACAAATAGAAGCTAGGACAGACAATATTAGAAGCACATTCTTTTAAGACTAAATACAAGTATAAGTAAAAAACGTATATCCATAAGGTCATAGAAACCTTTCTTGAACAAATAGCTTGATATGGGAAAGGCACGTTCTTGGTGGATCTTCTATTTAGGTCTCCACCTCTCTCCAGATGGCGTCTCTCTCACCTGTTGTTCTGGAGAATTCTTTACTCTGATTTGCAACAAGCCCAAACCAGCTTTGGCAGCCTTGAGGAATTCCCATAATGCTCCTTTTAAATGTTGAGTTTCATGAACAAAGGCAGTCTGTAGGGGTAAAAATCAGGGCTGTGGGGTACATGTAGTCAAGGACGTCAGTGGACCACTCACTGGACCGCCTTGGCTACACTTGAAACCGAGCAGGTACATTCTTGTGATGGGAGAAAACACCTGGGTGCCCCTTTCCTAGGCTTTTTCTCATCAGTGAAGTTTTCAATGTTCTTAAAACATTTTCATAATAAGCCCCTGAGTTCCATGAGAAAATGTTTTAAGATCTCCCCCCGTTGGAATTGCCCCAAATAGTCATCCTAACCTTTTGCCTTGAATTGAATTGACCCACTAGATCTCCTTGCGAGTCACTGCTTTGATTGGATCTTCTTTTTGCAAGGCACTCTAGGATATTAAGGCAAGTTTACTACTAAACTTGTAGTGAACTGTTTGCAGTCATCCACGGATTACAGTGACTTGTTAAACATATTTTGTTCACAATAAACCAATACAAGTATGAAATTGAAACATAGTAGCAACATTTTTTAACTGCTTCCAGGAACAAAAGGATAGTTTACTACTAACAAATACTTAATGCATTTCATTGCACTGATAAATCAGAGGAGAAACAAGTGATTATCTTCATAAAGGACAAGAAAGTCTCTAATGAAATTCCTTATCCATTTTTGTTAATTTATCTTAATGAAAGGGATATTTCTTTAAAATGATAAAGAAAGCTCTCAAATAAAAGGCTACTACTTTGCTGAGTCATAGGAAAGGAATTTGCTTAATTTACACTGGGACTGAGAGAGGGTATTTCATCATCTTAAATAGTAGGAGCAGCCTGCTGCATTCAACAGTTTCCAGGAATGGAAGTAGGAGAGGTGGGGCGATGTACATTTTCTTAGCAAATGTATACTGGAAAATTCTGAAATATAAACTGGAAAAAGAAAGAAAAAAATTTCCCAGCAGCATAGCTGGTTATAAAATTAATATTTAAGTACAAATTAAATTAAGGTGAATCTGAGAGATAAACAGAACAAATAACGAACATTTTTAAGGTGGCATGCATGTTTAATCTGCCTCTCTTTAAAAGCATGTAAACTCCATAAAAAAGGATATCGATTTTGCTTTTCTGCTTTATCTCCAGTGCTCAAAAAATCCCTTCTATAAAGCAAGCACTGAAAACCCATTATTGAAAGCAAGCAACAATGAATGTGTACTCTAGACCTACTCTCTTATGCAGCATTAGCTATGCAGTGTTTCAAAACATTTCTTTATAGCAGAAAAGACGGAAAACAACCAAAATATCCATTTGTGGGAATGTAGTTAGGTAAGTTCTTAAAAATGATGAAGTCGATTTCTGAAATGTATTTAAAGCCCTCCAGGTTCACTTTGTAAAAAAGCAAGGCACTATATTTAGCACTAAAAAACTCCGAACTCACAGCCACCAAGTGAATTCAGACTCGAAGAGACAAAGTAGAATGTCCCCAGTGGCTCTGATACTGTAAATCTTTCTTCTTGGGAGACACCAGCCGAGGTGGGCTCAAACTGCTGATTTTGGATTAGCAGCCCGACATGTATCCCGCTTAGATTCCAGAGACAGCATGAGTTGTTGTTGTTAGGTGCCATCCACTCGGTCTGACCCAGAGTCACCCTATGCACAATGGAATGGACCTCAGCCAGGTCCTGCACTGGCCTCACCCTGTCTCCTTCTCCAGAGACTGGTCTTTCTTGACAACACGTCCAGAGTATGTAAGACCAAGTCTCACCATCCTTGCCTCTAAGGGGCACTCTGGACGTCCTTCTTCCAAGACAGATTTATTTGTCCTTTTAGCAGTCCATGGATTTTCAATATTATTCTCTGGAACCATAATTCAAACACGCTGATTCTTCTTCAGTCTTCTTTATTCCATGTCCAACTTTCACATGCATGTAAGCAATTGACCATGGCATACTTCAGTCCTCAAAGTAATATCTTTGCTTCTCAATGCTCTAAAGAGACCTTGAGCCGCTGACGTACCCAATGCAACTCATCTGTTGATCTCTTGACTACTGCTCCCATGAGCGTTGTTTGGGGATCTAAGCAAGACAAATCCTTGACAATTCTGATCTTTTCTCCACTTATCATGATGTTACCTATTGATCCAGTTGTGAGGATTTTGGTCTTCTTTAGATTGAGTTGTAATCCATACTGGTGGCTGCAAGCCTTGATCTCCCCACTTTCAGCAAGCAAGGTTGTGTCATCTGCATATTAGAGGTTGTTAATAGGCCTTCTGCCGATTGTGATGCCATACTCTTCTTCACATAATCCAACTTCCCTGATGACTGACCAAGTATGAACCTCTTCCAGTCAGTTGGCCAAAGTAGCTGTTTTCCCACTTTCCTGGCATAGATGAATAAGTGCTTCCAGGAGTTCATCAGCTCGTTGAAACATTTCAACTGGCATTCTAGCAATGCCTGTAGTTTTGTTTTTGGGTAACACGTTAAGTGCAGTTTGAACTTCTTCCTTCAGCACCACTGGTTCTCACTCTTAGACTGCCTCCTGAAATTGCGGGATGTCAAATAGTCTTTTGATACAGTGACCCTGTGTCTTCTTTCCACCTTCTTTTGATGTTTCCCGAATCACTCAATATTTTCCCACTAGAATATTTCACTATGGCAACATGAGGTTTGGATATTGTATTGAGTTCTTTTAGTTTCAGACATGCTGAACATGCTCTTTCTTTTTGGTTTTCTAACTTTAGGTCTTTACACATTTCATTATAACATTTAGCTATGTCTCCTCAAACTGGCCTTCAAAAATTTTTATTCAGGGCCTTGACTTCATCCTTTTTCCCATTTGCTTTAGCTCTTCTATGATTAAGAGCAAGTTTTAAAAATCATTTTATTGGGGGCTCATACAACTCTTATCACAATCCATACATAGATCAATTGTGTAAAGCACATTTATACATTCATTGCCCTCATTATTCTCAAATCTTTGCTCTCCATGTAAGTGAGGAGCAAGCTTTAGACTCTCTGCTGACGTCCCTTTTGATTTCTTTCTTTCCCGTCTTTTGCTTTCTTCATGAATGATGCTCCTGATGTCCTCCCACAGGTCATCAGGCTTTCTCTCATTAATATTTAATACATCAACTCTATTCTTGAGATGTTCTTGAGATTCAGGTGGGAACCTACTGAAGGTTGTATTTTGGCTATTGCGGACTTGCTTTAATTTTCTTCAGCTTTAACTTGAACTTGCAATATGTGCAATTGATGGACTGTTCCACAGTGAGCCTCTGACCCAGGGTTAGCTGTCAATAATGAGTTTCTCTGTGGTCTCTTCACGCATATTGTCAATATGACTGTATAGTGTAGTGCAATGTATAGTGTGGTGTAATATAATATAAGTTTACCTTGAAGATGACTAAAATTTCTTCACTCAAAATAAAACAAAATTAGAAGCTAACAGAGAAAAGAGTAAATTTCAAATGTCTAGGAAATAAAGAATATGCTTCTCAAAATTATAGGTTCAAAAAGAAATCACAAGGGAGATTAGAAAATATATTGAAGTGAAAGAAAAAAGAAATACACAATTTATCAAAATTCATGGAGAACAGCCCAAGAAAGCCTTAGGAGTAAAATTTAAAGATAAAAATGCTTATATCACAAGGAAAGACCTAAAATAAGTAATGTAGGCTCACAGCTAAAGAAGACAGAAAAATTACACACAAAATAGGCCAAAGGGAAGGCACAATAAAGATCAGAGTGGAGACCAATATAATAGAAAAAATATAGTGCAGGGAGAACACCAATAAGTCCCAAAAGGGACCAGGTATAAGGCATCATATATATATATATATATATATATATATATATATATATATATATATATATATATATACCATAGTGCAGAGTGGAGACCCAAAGCCCATTTGTCGGCCACTGGAGATCCCCTCACAGAGGGGTTTAGGAGAGGAGATGGGTCAGTCAGGGTGGGATGTAGTACTGATGAAGAACACAGCTTTCCCCCAGATCCTGGATGCTTCCTCCCCCCAACTACCATGATCTGAATTCTACCTTGCAGGACTGGATAGAGCAGAGGTTGTACACTGGTACATATGGGAGCTGGAGACACAGGGAATCCAGGGTGGATGTTACTTTCAGGACCAGGGGTGTGAGGGTCGATACTGGGAGAGTAGAGGGTGAGTGGGTTGGAAAGGGGGAACCGATTATAAGGATCCACATGTGACCTCCTCCCTGGGAGATGGACGGCAGAGAAGGGGGGAAGGGAGACTCCGGATAGGGCAAGATATGACAAAATAACAATCTATAAATTATCAAGGGCTCATGAGGGAGGGGGGAGCGGGGAGGGAGGGGAAAAAAAGAGGACCTGATGTAGAGGGCTTAAGTGGAGAGCAAATGCTTTGAAAATGATTAGGGTAAAGAATATATGGATGTGCTTTATACAATTGATGTATGTATATGTGTGGATTGTGATAAGAGTTGTATGAGCCCCTAATAAAATGTAAAAAAAACCCCAAAGTTTGTGTTAAACAAATCAACTGCTTATATGGTTTATAAAATTTTCTAGGATGTAAATTACCAAAGCTGACAAAAAATTAACCACTAGAAAATCTGAATAGGCTTGTCATGTAGAAATTAAAGACCTTCTTACATAGAAAAGTTCAACCAACACTTCCTCAGTAATGGCTTTTATCCTTTTACAATTATTTCATTTGTTTGTTGTTGCTGAGAATATGCAGCAGAATGGACATTAATTCACCAGTGTCTACATGCTCAATTAATTGATGATCAATGTTCAAGTGTGTTACCATTCTCAACGTCCTTTTCTGGATTGTTCCTTCTCCATTACTATATGCCATGCCCTCTAATTTCCTACCTAATCTTTTGAATTGCTATGTAAATTTGATCTTCTATAGGTAGTTCATAAATAGAGCACAATGTTCCAGGTAGATATCTTTCACTAATTAAGTTAAATTTTTGCTTGGTTTTAAGAATATTGTATGGATTCTTATTATCTTTTTTTGGTTGATCTCAGGACAGTAGTTTCAGGGATTCATCCAGTCTCTATGGCTTTGGAAAATTCTCTCAAATTTTTCAGAAAGATATCTTGTCAATCTTACAACAACTCCTTCATAAAACAAAAGGAGGAGGAGCGCTTCCTAACTCATTCTAGGAGACCAGCCTTATTCTCATTCCAATGCCAGTCAAGGAACATCGCAAGGAAAGAATACCACAGGCCAATAAATTTCCCAAACAGGTGTAAAATCACATAACAAAATATTAGCAAACAGAATCTAGCAATATATAGAAATAATTATACACCATAACCATGTGGGGGGTTATACTAGGCCTCCAATACTTAACATCTAAAAGCCATGCAATGTAATACCAGCCAAACGAAATCTCCTTTTGCTAGATAAATTTTGAGCCACAGCGACCCTGTAGGGCATGGGAGAACAGTCCCCTAGGGTTTGCAAGGCTATAATCCTTATGAAAGCTGATTCTCAAATCGTTGTCCCATAAAATGCCTGATGGCTCAAGCTGACAACCTTTAGTTAGCAGGTCAGGGGTTAACCCCTGGGGCTCATTAGTTTAAAAAGACATAATAATTTCAATAGCTATCCCCCCCCTTTTTTTTTTTTTTTACAAAATCCAAACCCCTTTCTTATTAAAATTCCCCCAAAGCCCCAAATAGTTTATCAACCTGAAAAAGGACAATTGAAATAACCTACCTGCTAGATAGCACTTAAATGTGAAAGACTAATGCTCTTCCCCTAAAACTGAGAACAAGACAAGATATCCATTCATCGCCCTTTGACTCATGGGGTCGTTGTAATAGGCAGGGAACCAACCAAAGCATATACATTGGGAAGAAGAAAATAAAACGGTTTCTTTCCTGATGGTAAAGTAGTTTATGAGGGTCAGGAATAAAGGATTGATGCTGGGTCTCCGGTTCAAATATGCACAGGCTTCTTCCGAACAACATGTGGTTCAACATGTGGTGGCTGCAGACATTTCCTCAGTGTCTTTGGTGTGCCTTAAAAATGGTTCAATCAAAACTGGTTTCCAAGAGGATCTCTTGGGCCCATGAAATTCAAGACAGAGAGATCATTTCAGAAGGATGTGGTGACTGATATTTTTTATCTTAAAGGAATAACCTTGATAGATTTTCTGGATAGATTTTCTTGATAGAATAACCTTGATAGATTTTCTGGAAAGCTTCAGGATGATTATAGGAGCTTGTTATGAAGAAGTTTTAAGAAAATTGGAAACTAGGCTGATGAGAAAAGGTCCAGGACAATTGCCCCAGGGAAATTTTCCTCTCATCACAACAAGGCATCTCCTCACTCTTCAAGAGCAGCAAAGGTTGTCCTACGAAATTTTTGTTGGGAAATAGACCTCAATGCACTTATAGCCCCAACCTTGCTTCTGTAGACTTCTTTTTGTTCTCAAGGCTCAAAGAACAAATTAAAGGAAGATTTGTTAGCACTTGAAGGATTGAGAAATTGCTGTTCTGATGTGGTATAAATGGAAATGTGCAGAAAGAAGAACCTCAAGAAATGTATATGCACAGCTGGATGATATGCCAAGAAACGATTGCCTCACATTTTGATATAAAATAAAGGCTGCTACGATTTTGTAGCAATATTTTTTACTAATCTTTGCATATGGAAAAGCTTATGAGATTTACAAAACACTCCTAGGGCTAATGTGTGAGTTTAATGAGTTCTACTACATAAGACCAAATGCCACGATCACATGTATTTTTATATATTAGCAACAAACTGAAAATGACAGAAAACAATTTCACTTGTAAAAATAAAAAAATAATTAAAAATGTTTAACAAAAGAAATATGCCATCTGTATACTGAGAACTAAAAAATGTGGCTTAGAGAAATTAAAAAGTTCAAATTAATAAGATCTCCCACGTTTAAGATTTGAAAGACTACATGTTAAGATGGAAATTATCCCCAAAGTAGCCTACAGAGATGGTGCAATCCCCAAACCGCAAGCCATTTTATTTCTCCTTAATATTTAAAAGTTAACCTTACAATTTATATTAAAATGCAAAAGACCTAGAGTAGTAAAAAAATTATAAGAAAGCAAAAAATTGGAGGACTCACAGTATCTGATTTTAAGACTAAATATCCAGCTACACTAATCTAGAGAACACACATAAGGGTAGGCAAATAAATCAATGCAACAGAGTAGAATCTAAAAATTAAATCTCATATGTATGGTCCATTAATTTTGACAAAAGTACCTAGGCAATTCAATGGGAGAGCATAGTTAATAGAAATGTTAATAGAACAATTAAATGTCTACATGTGATTAAGGAAAAAAAAAGAAAAAAGTGAATGAATGTGAGCCCTTACCTCATAATATACACAAAGGTGATATGATAATGATTTATAGATCTAAGTGTGTGAGCTGCACAATGATATAGCTTCTGGGGGAAAACAGAAAAAAACCTTTTGTAATCTTGGACTAAGGAAAGATTTCTTAGATATAATCCAAAGGAATGATCCATTCAAGTAAAACGGATAAATTTGGCTTCATCAAAATTAAAAATCCGTGTGCTTCAAAAAACACCGCTAAGAAAATGAAGCAAGCCACTTACTGGAAGAAAATATTTGCAAACCATGTATTTCATAGAGTATTTATATTTAGATTAGAAAAAGAATTCTTACAATTTAATAACAAATAGACACGATATTTGTGTAGACATATTTGAACAGACACTGCCATTGTGTCTATTCCAACTCACAGAGACCCTGTGGAACAAACAGTCGCCTCAGAGAGTTTTCAAAGCGACTCTAACTGTGATCTTTATGGGAGGAACCACATTCTCTCTTGTGGAATGGTTGGTGCATCCTCTCACGGCTTACTTTTGGATGGTAGTTGATAGTATCTTTATTATCAGATATAGATAGGTAGTAGCTTTGGCCACATTGCCACCGGGGTTTTGCCTTACCAGAGACAGGTAAATTAAAGCCATGAAGCAGGACTACTAGATGCTCATTTTAATAAGCCATTGACCATATCAAGGACTGACAACAGTGTGCAGACACTGGACACTTTGTACATACAGAAATCTTAGAAAAAATTGGTAATTTCCTAAAAAGTTAAAAACGCATTTTTAATCCAATTTACACATACAATGACTTTTGCCCCAAATTTCACAGCAGCACTATTCATATATGATCCAAACTGGAAATAATTCAACTGTCCATCTACTGGGTATAGGTAATGGCTAGACTAAATGTGATGTGTACATACAATGGTCTTCTTGCAAACAACTTGTACAGATATCAATAAGGACAAATTTCAAAAGCCGTATGCTCCTGTGTTTAAGTGAGAGAGGACTGCATACTGTATAATTTCACTTGTATGGCATTTGGATAAAGGCAATATTTTTCAGGAAGCAGAAGAATGGTTGCCCCGGTTGGGGATCAAGGTGGGGCTGATGGCAACCAGGCACAAGAGAGCTCTTTGTAATGATAATGGTTCCATAGATCACGCGGATTTTGTAGCAACTCTATGACTGTGACAAAAGCCATTTACGTGTATACTTACAATTGGTGAATCAGTGGTTCTGTAAATTATACAATAATGGTGCATGTCCAATAAATGAAATTCACTACCAACCATGTTTTCTAAAACAAGGCATATGTATTATATCACCCTAATTACGTTCTAATACTTTATAAATTCTATGTATGCTGTTAAAGGCTACCACTTGTCTGGGGGTATGCATATAAAAAATACTTGGTACGTGGAACAGAATTTCTGGGACAGGAGGGAAAAGTACTTTTCATTGCATACCTTCTAACATTATTTGCTTTACTGAAACATGTACCTTTTTACTTTATATATAAGAAATCTTAGTATGGATTTTAAAACCAACAAATAAACAAATGACCACAATTCTTATCTCAGGACCCAGGTGTGTGGATCTGCTTTTGTAAATCTGTGCTTCTTGACTGTGGCGGTAGCATTTAGGAGTAAACGCTAATGAGATCATCAAAGTCAATTTCACCACACAAACATGGCACAGGTTCCTATTCCCTTCAATGAGAGGAATATAAATTGTCTGGCAATTTAGGGCATCACGTGGAGTTTGGGGCTAGAATAACTTTAAGCCTCCACAAGGTACTGTGCAATTTTATGCTACTTAAAATACAAAACAAAATAAATCTCCCAAATAAACCAAAAGAACCCCTCACAACACAAGTTCCTTACTCCAAACACACTGCAAACTTTGATTAATGAAAAAGACAGAGCGAGAACCCCAGCACTGTACTGATAACAGGTGCTTGGTATATTTTTCAGAAAAGGTATCTATATCAGTAATACTAGTAAAAAACTTTTAAGGATTTCACAGTACTTCCTGCTGTGTTCTGGCTTTTAAAAAGCCATTTTATATATATATATATATATATATATATATATATATATATATATATATATATATATATATATATATATATATATATATATATATATATATAATTGTCCAAATGTGCTTCTAGGAATCATACAGTAGATTCTGCTCCATAATTTTCTTCTATACCTTTTAATACCAAGAACCCTTCCAAAGGGTTGGTTTTCAGTGGAACATCATGAAGAAACAGCACTATAAGTAACAAATATTTCGTTTAATCTTTAAAACATTTACTAATTAAAAAAAGAGGACCTGATGCAAAGGGCTTAAGTGGAGAGCAAATGCTTCGAGAATGATTGGGGCAGGGAATGTGCGGATGCGCTTTATACAATTGATGTATGTATATGTATGGATTGTGATAAGAGTTGTATGAGCCCCTAATAAAATGCAAAAAAAGAAAAGGAAAAAAAAAAGAAAATGATTAGGGCAAAAAGTGTACAGATGTGCATTATACAATTGATGTATGTATATGTATGGATTGTGATAAGAGTTGTATGAGCCCCTAAAATGTTTTAAAACAAAGAAATTAAAGTGCACTGTCAATATTGAATATTAAAATCTCAGTGCAATTTTGTGACAATGCCTTAAGATGGTAAATTTAAGATTGCTTTGCTATCATATTAATTTTTTAAACCTAGGAACATGATGCATAAGACATAAATTCATCTAGTGTTGCTCACAAATGCCTCATATTTGGCACCCATTATCAAAGAAAGAATCAACCATGTAAATTCTCCTTGAAAGGGAGCAAACCTGCAGAGAGGGCCGAATCAACCACCATGTTGAAAGGTACTTCTCTCAGCTTTGGCAGCGCTCACTCCCATTTCAAACTGACAAGGCCTTCATGCTGTTTTTAATGCAGATTTAGACACAATAGACATTTAATGAGCACTTATTGTGAGTTACTTTTAAGGCTCACATTAAAAAAATCATTTTATTGGGGGCTCGTACAACTCTTATCACAATCCATCCATCCATCCATTGTGTCAAGCACATTTGTACATTTGTCATAATCATTCTCAAAATATTTGCTTTCTACTTGAGCCCTTGATATCAGTTCCTCATTTTTCCCCCTCCCTCCCCGCTCCCCACTCCTCATGAACCCTTGATAATTTATAAATTATCATTGTTTTGTCATATCTTACACTGTCCAACGTCCCCTTCACCCACCTTTCTGTTGTCCATCCCCCAGGGAGGAGGTTTTATGTAGATTCTTGTAATTAGTTCCCCCTTTCTACCCCACCTTCCCACCACCCTCCTGGTATCACCACTCTCACCACTGGTCCTGAGGGGATCCTCTGTGTAGGATTCCCTGTACATCCTCTGGTCTATCCAGATTTGTAAGGTAGAATTTTGGGATCATGATAGTGGGGGGAGGGAGGAAGCATTTAGGAACTAGAGGAAAGTTGTATGTTTCAACATTGCTACCTTGCACCCTGACTGGCTCCTCTCTTCCCTGTGACCCTTCTGTAAAGGATGTCCAGTTGCCTTCAGATGGGCTTTGGATATCCACTCTGAACTCACCCTCATTTACAATGATATGATTTTTTGTTCTTTGATGCCCGATATCTGATCCCTTTGACACCTCATGGTCACACGGGCTGATATGCTTCTTTCATGTGGGCTTTGTTACTTCTTCGAGACTTTAAGACCTCAGACACTATGATAGTGGGACAAGAGGAAAATAAAAAGGATATAGAGAAAAGAACTAGGAAGCAAAGGGCATTTATAGAGGTCGAAATACATATGTAAATATATTTATATAGGATGATGGGGAAGCAAATCTATGTGCATATATTTATAGGTTTAGCATTATGGCAGCAGATGGACATTGGACATCCACTAAATACTCCCTCAATGCAAGAACACTTTGTTCTATTATAATGGGATTCCATGATGCACAACTTCTCAACACGGTAGCTGAAGACAAATGTTTTCATAAGCAAATGTGGTGAAGAAAGCTGATGGTGCCTGGCTATCAAAAGATATAGCGGCTGAGGTTTCAAAGGCTTGCAGGTAAACAATCAGCCATCTAGCTCAGAAGCAACAGAGTCCACATGGAAGAAGCATACCAGCCTGTGTGACCATGAGGTGTAGAAGGAACCAGGTATCAAGCATCAAAGAACAAAAAATCATATCAGTGGGTGTCCACCTTCCCAATATAATCACTGAAGACAAAGTGGGTGCATAAGCAAATGTGGTGAAGAAGGCTGATGGTGCCCGGCTATCAAAACATATAGCGTCTGGAGTCTCAAAGGCTCACATTTTTACAGATTTGTAAGACTAGACTGGCATGATTTGGGCTGTACTGGCTTATAACTGCTCATCTGGAATCCTAATAACAACTCAGGGCATTGTTTCTGGAGAAATGGCAGGGTTCTTAATCAAATCAATGAGAAGCCAAGGAACTTTTGGAATCTAACCCATTCATCATCGGTGATTCAGTCTCTAAGTTCAGATCAACATAAATTTGTAAGACTAACAGCACTGTTGTTTTGCACTTAATAAAAAAAAAAGGAAAATATTTAAACTAAGCTCCCTGGACTCACATTTTTCTCTTCCTCCTTTTTCTTTATTTTTAAAAGTACAATTTCATGAAGCTCCAGAAAGACCTCCATTTTTTACAGTATAATTGTCAACGTTTCTCCAGTTTTACCCATATATTTATTAGTAAGGCAGTGTTTTAGTCTTACCTCCTCGATGGATAATCAAAGAAGTTTCACTTCCAATGGGGCAGTCCTTAAGTATATCCACTACTTCTGTATGGCTCAGGTTCTGTACATTCTGCTGGTTGATCTCCACAATGAGGTCGCCTTCACACAGGCCAGGGCATCCCTGAATGTCAAGTATTTGTTTCACCCGCTGTCCTGTAGGGCTGTCGGCAATAGTGAAGCCAAAACCCTGGGCACCTTTCACAATGGTTAAGGTCATAAGTTCAGCTTGGGTGGCCCCAGAGGAGGCCATAGACACATTGTCGTCATGGACAGGTGGTGGATAGGTGCCATCGAGTTGGCCATCAGCTGGGATGGAGTGCAAAGGAAGAGGTGGCCGGTCTGTTATATCTGGAACAGACTGCGAGGTCCGAGAAATGTATTCTAAATAGGTTTCATAGTTATGTCTTCCATTGACCATCATTGGAGGCTGCCTTTCCATTATTGCAAGGGGTGGCACCAGGCTGTTAGCAGGATCTTCAGGATCGAAAGGCAAAGGGTAGCCACGACACAACACCAGGCTGACACTTTGACCAATAGGAACAGACTGGAAAAGTTTGACTACATCTGCATGCGTGTGTCCAAGGACACAAACTTCATTAATATAGACAATGACATCACCTGCAAGGAAAAGAGAGAGATTGACAACATGAGGTAAGTTCAATTAATGTTGACATAAGAGAATGGAATTATTTATGAGACTAGTGGGAGAGGTGCTCTGATTCTCAGTAAGCAGTGGAAACATCAATTAGAATAATATTCAAATTCACTGTAGGTGACTCAAGGTTAGAATTGGTCTTCCAACAGACACAATGTTCAAATGCTGCAAAAACGCTAATTGATTATTATTGAAGGACAGAAACAACGTCATATTCAGAAAGAAAGGTTCTGAAAGATAAGGTTAGAAACATACATCTGATTTTTTTGTTTGTCACTTTCATTTCTAGCTTCTGTGGCCATTCGTTTAATAGAATTTTCAAACTATTGAGAAGTAGCAGTCATGAGTTTTGGAAAAAATGAAAGCCAAACCCTGGTATGAGGGCTTCTTAGTTGGTATCACTTGACTGAGTCAACTACCATTTTCATTTCTTCCCTCTTTTATGAAAGAGAAAATATTTTGCCCAGCTATTTTCTCCATTTAAACCTGGTCTAATTGCAAACGTTCCACATACACACCTGTAAAGGCTAAGGGCACAAGTTGGGGATCAAGAAACAGGCTCCACATCCCAATTTAATAGCTTAACAGATAGACTGGTGAGGACAAGTACTTACCTGCTTTGAGCTGTAGGTGTTCCTGTGTAACATTATTGTGAGAATGTAGGAAACATGCATGAGTCTACTCCTGGCACATGTTGGGTACCATTAAATGTGGACCAATATTACTATGATTGTTACAATAGAGGGGATTTAGGACTGAGCTTTTGATCAGGAAGCTGTCATCGATTTGTTCTCTGATGCTAGATATATGGCCATTGTTTTTTTTATCATTTTTAATAAAGGCATTTGCCTTTTCACCTCAGTGAATTATCACAGGTCTGCAGAGGTCAGCTGTTAAAAGATAATTTTATGATATCAAAAATGCTCAGAATGAAAATTATTAATTTTAAAATGCACTCGGAAAAACAAATCTTTTCTTCTTAAAATGCAGGAAGATATGGTTGCTTGAGATAATAGTTTTTATAAAAATTTCAATTACATATGAATAATAAATTTATTTGGATATTTTTCTCCTCAAAAGCCAAAATATATGGATTGTGATAAGAGTTGTATGAGTCCCTAATAAAATGTAAAAAAAGAAAAGAGGAGAAAAAAATGATTAGGGCAAAGACTGTACAGATGTGCTTTCTACAATTGATGTATGTATATGTATGAACTGTGATAAGAATTGTATGAGCCCCAATAAATTGTTAAAAAAAAAGCCAAAATATTTGAGAATTGAACTTGCAAATTGAGATCACGCCTGACTATGCCGATGAATATATGAGGGATAAAAAGACATGTTTTCACAGATTGTTAAATGAGTAACTGAATAAACATCAATTTATCAGGATAATTTTGAATTGGGTGGTGTAAATGGGGACAGAGTTGACTAGAGAGCTTGCCCATCAAGACTGCAAACATCCAAAACAAAAATAGACTTGAACTTTGAGAATGGAATACTTTTCTGATCTTTCTCTGGTATATAACATGAAAGTATTTCTCTACTAAATGCCTTTGACAAAACGAATAATTTTATCAATAGAACAATGCTAAATGCCACCATCAACATAAATTCAATTAACACTCACTTCTCTCCAAATCTAGAGAAATATTTCAAAGTGTTAAGAATATAGACACAGAAAATCCAAACAAAGCATTTCAGGGAGATGGTTTTCAGGGTCGATTCTACTAAATGCTATATACCACGATCAGTCATATGGAACTCCACCCTTAATTATGCCTGTCAGAGAGGCCCCGGGAAGCTGGCTGTCACGTTAGACCGGGACTCTGACTGAGTTAGGATGGACCTCTCATCTCTGCTTCTGTGATTTCTTATTTGACTAGAATACCTGGGATACTCGGACTTCATTTTCAACTGGGCCAGGTGTTTCAGATAAGGGGCTGATTAAGATATACCATTTTATCTCTCCTCCTTATATTATATATGTAAAGTCAGTATTTTCAAAATATTTCAAGTATTATTAATATTGAAAGAATAATAAATACAATCCAGCTTAATAAGGGAAACATTGTTCATAGCACTGGAAGGTCCTGGGAGGTACCCCCACATACACACTTGCTTTTCCTGCTGGTCCTTCCAAAGGTCACCATTTGAGGTTTGTTGTTCTTGAATTTTCTAATGAAATTTTCATGTTTTTCAATTCTTATAAATGATATACATATAAATCTTCTGTAATTTTCCCTCTAAAATATATTGGTAATGCTTATTTTGATACCTGTACCTTTGGTTCATTAATTTTTGCTGGAATATTATCTCTCAATCACTATTCATTACTATTTATTCATTCTCTAGATGATGGATATGAGGGTTCTTGAGAATATTTGACTATTTTCAAAAATGTGCTCTGAACTACTTCCCACAGCCCCTCTGAACATAGGAAAGAGTCCTCGTCTATGGGCCATGATAGAATTGTGGGGCCGTAAGTCCTCCGTGTTTCCAACATTTTAGGTAACGGATAGTGGCTAACAAAACATGTGATAACAATTTGTACCCCATTGGTAGCTTATCAGATTTTCATTGCTCCCCATCTGGGGAGCAAGAGGTATTCGCAAACTTTTTAATTTCTGCTAATCTATGGGTGGACTTATGATTTTCATTTTCCATTTTCCCGACCACTAACTAAGGTGAACACCTTTTTAGATGTTTCTTGGTAGTTGGGTTTTTTAGCCTTTTGCCCTCTCTCTTTGCATTGGCTACTTTCTTTTTACGGAGCAACTATTGATTTGCTGTCCAGCTGCATTCTTGATATCCCCTCTCTGAAAAGTTGGGAGGTTTCTAGTAGAACAGAATTAATGTAGGCTATAGTCAAAAGGCTTTGGTCTGAGTCCCAGCTTTATACTTACTAACTGTGTGATTCTACGAAGAAACGTAACCCTCTGTCACCCAGTTTCTTTAGAAGTGAAGCCCTCTGGCATCAAGTCAATTATAACCATGAATAATAATAACTTCTCAGGACTCCGGGAAATACCAAGAAGATTGTGTAGGTGAGAGGTTTTGCAGTCTGTAAATTACTATACAAAGTATGGTTTCTATTTCAGTCATTATTTTTGGTCCTTGGCTATGTCCTTCAATAAAATCAAGACATTCCCACCATAATCCTACCTAAGGATGAGCTGAGCAGGAAAAGTCATACTTGAGTAGGATGACTATAGAAATGATGGGTCCTTGAGTGGGCAAGTAAGAGGCAGGGAGATTGCAATACCACTTATCTCTACGACTCCCTCTAACTTTAATCATTACAAATCCCCAACCCCCAAGCATGCTTTATCTTTTCTCTCTGTTCTGCCAGAATTTCATCGGAGAAAAGAACGAAGGGCAATGTTTAAAGCTCTCAAGGTTCCCTGCCAGGTCTAAAGAGTAGTTAATTTGAATTATAGTGATTAATGCTATCTATTTTTGAATTTTAATGTGGTCTTACTATTTAGTAACAGAATGAGGGCTATTTGTGGTTCTCAGTAAGACTGTCTTTTGAAATTTATGGATATTTTCCACTCAGGGCAATTTTTGAAGTCATCAAGCAAGAAGTGATAAAGCACCTTACAACAATATCTTTATGGAGTTACACCGATGCATTCTGAATGTAAAAGAAGTGGTCGGTTATGACAACATAAAATTACGTAACAACTTGACAGTACTCAACTGTCCATTTGAAAAAATATGTAGCTGTCTGGATAATGTGTCATGCCCAAACTTATTGTAAACGGAGATGTAAGTAAGCATTTGCTTGTTCAAATAGAACTGACTGAACACGGTATTTATAGACTGTGGCATACATGCAGAATAAACCTATCAGCCACCTGGCACATGTCACTTAATAGTGTCATGCCAAGTCCCGCAGAAGACCTCAGAGCTTGGAGAGGCAAGGCATCAGGAGACAGGCTCTCATTCTGAGAGTTGGAAGAGTCCCATGAGTTCTCTCTCTCTCAATTTGTTCTTGGGAAGAGTGGGAATTTAAAATATCTCCTCCGTTTTCTAGTTTGCATGGCTATCACAAGAATGAGATCATGCCTATGGCACACATTTGATTTTACCATAAAAAGGTTCTCAATTAAAAAAAGATGATTATTTTTGAATGTTAAGTGCATAGTTTTACAATTATTTTGCCTGAAAGTTTACATTGTTATGGGCATTGTTACGGTTATTATTAAGATCATTCACTTTAAATCACATGGGTTAGGGCTATTGACCTTAGACTTATTTGCTGTAATTAACAAACATGGCGTTTCCATAGGGCCGCTCACTGTGGTGGTAGAATCTTTTCAGAAGTGTTTCCATTTCTTAGCTACCACTTTGGACCAAACTAGGAAGATTTCATTCATACTCCATCCTTGGCCTAAATTTTACTCTATTAACTTGAGACGACCTAATTTCTCACCTACTGCTTAAAGTTCTTTACCAAAATGTCTTGCCAATTAATTTTTCAGCTTTTGGCTTCACATAATTTATGATTCTAGTAAAAAACTCAACACAAATAAAAGAACCACACCTACTGCTCTCAAATGAATTCCTGCCTATACTGACCCTATGTAATGTTACCAAGGCTGTAAATCTCGATGGGAGTAGGTAACCTTGATGTTCTCTCTTGGAGAGGCTGGTGGGAAAATTGGAATATATTTCCTAGCTCAACTTACTGGATTCACTTTAGCGTTCTTAGTCTTTTCTGCCTACTTGTGTCTAGTTTTTGAGAAAAAGTAAAAATATTCTCACCCACTACCTGCATCCCGCCAACTACATATACTGTACAGGGAAAAATTACTGTTTTTTCTGAGCTTCCTTTCTAGTAAATAAGATTTGACTGCATTTATTTTATAAAGCTTCTGTTAGTTTTGCTTTTTACAATAAACACTACCGTGTAATTTTATGACAATGTTGAGTATCCATTTTCATTCTGCTTTATTTTGGTGTTTCAGTGGAGCTGGTTCTGAGTCCTAGTGAACAACACTGCTCACTCTTGTAGCTGTCTCACAATTATTCCCGTGCTTGTGTCCTTAGATGGAGCCGCTGTGTCCATTCATCTGGTTTAGAGTTTTCTCTTTTTAGTGAACTTCTTCTTTAACAAGCATGATGTCTTTCTCCAGGGAATGGTCTCTTCCACCAACTTGTCCAGAGTTCATGGGAGGAAGTCTTCCTATTTTTGCTTTGAAGGAACATTCCAGCTGCAGTTCTTCCATGCTAGATTTGTTAATTCTTGGGGCAGCCAAAGATACAGTCAATAGACTTCAAAGGCATAGATTCTTCCTTGGTCTCCCTGGTTCCTGTCCCGCTTTCTCATGCATACAAGGAAACTGAAAGTCCCATGGCTTGGGTCAGGTGCCTTAGCCTCAAAATGACATACTTGCTTTTTAGCACTTTAAACAGGTCTTATGCAGCAGACTTTCCCAATCCAGTATGTAAAGTGGGAATGTGTTCTGCACGTCTGCTTCCATGCCAATGTCTGTCCATCCAAGGAAAAGGAAATGCTTGAAACTATTAGCATACTTTCTCCATTTATCTTCATGTTGCTTATTGGTCCAGTTATGAAGAGGCATTTTATGTTGATGTGTAATCCATATGCAGTCTTTAATTGTCATCAATAAAGTGCGTCAAGACTTCTTTGCTTGCAGCACCTAAAGCTTTGTCATCTGAATCTCCCAGGTTGTTCTCGAGTCTTCCTCCAATTCTGAGACCACATTTTTCTTCACATAATCCACCTTCTTGCATTATTTGCCCCGCATTCAGACTGAACAAGTATGGTGAACGGCCTCAGCCCTGACACACTAATTTCAATCCAAGAGTGTGCCCTAATTTTTTCCTCCCAAAGTGGCTTCCTCTTGGTCTGTGTGCGTGGGCTTTGTATGAGCATCCGTAAATGCTCTGGAACCCCAGTCTCTGCAGTGTTATCTATAATTGGATACGATTCATCCATACGAACGCCGTTACAGAGCCAGTAAGACACAGGCAAGCATCTTTCTAGTATTCTCTAAATTCAATCAAGACCATCTGAGATCAGCAATGATATTCCTTGCTCCACATCCTCTTCTGAATTTCTGATAGTTCCTTGTTGATGTACTGCTGTGATGTTTTTTTAGTAATCTTCATCACATTTTACTTGTGTGTGATATTAATGATACTGTTCAGTACTTTCCACCTTCTGTTGGATTCTCTTTCTTTGCGACAGGCACACATATGGATCTCTTCCAGGCCATCGGCCAGAGAACTTTCTCTCAAATTTGTTGGCACAGATGATTGAAAACTCCCGGGGTCTGTTTGTTAAGACATTTCAATCGATATGACCTCAATTCTTGGACCTTCATTTTTCAATAATGCCTTCAGTCCAGTGCGGACTTCTTCCTTTAATATAATTTATTACTGATCACATCCTACCTCCTGAAATGACTGAATATTGACCAGTTCATTTTGATATAGTGACTGTGTATTTTTCCTTCTTTTGATGCTTTACACAGATTTCAATATTTTGCCATAGAATCTTTCAATATTACAACTCAGGGACTGAATTTTTCCTTCAGTTCTTTCAGCTTGCAATGTGCTGAGCATATTCTTCCCTTTTGGTTTTCTAGCTCCAGGTCTTTCCGCACATTTAATTCTAATACTTTACTCATTCTTTTGAAGCCATTCTTTGAAATTTTGTTTAGCTGTTTTACTCCATCATTTCTTCCATTTGCCTTAGATCTTCTACATTCAAGGGCAGGATTCAGAGTGTTGTCTGACATCCACTTTGGTTTTTTATTTCTCTCCTGTCTTTTTAATTTAATTTTGCTTTCTTCATTATGATGTCCTTTATGCCATCTCGCCATTCATCTGATGATTGAGTGAATCAAATCACTTAAAAAAATCTCTTCTTGTGATGGCCTCTAATTTCAGTTGTGACTGGCCTTGTTGCTTTGTTTTCATTATTTTCTGTTTCAATTTGGACTTGCATGTGAGTCTTTTCAGAAAATTTCCCCTATGTTTATTCTGACTAATGATATTGAGAATCATTAGTTTCTTCCCACAGTGTAGCTATTTTGATTCCATTAAGTGAGGTCCACATATACTGTCACCATTTATGTTGTTGAAAATGAATTTGCAATGAATAAGTCCTTGAACTTGGAAAATTCTATTATGTGATCTCCTGCGTAATCTCTATCACCAAAGCCATATTTATCAACTATTGGTCAATTTTTTCTCTTCTCAACTTTTGCATTCCAATCATAAATAATTAACTGTATTTGATAACATTTCCATCCATTTCAGATGGAAGAAGTTGGTAAAAATCATCAAAATCATTGTTCTTGGCTTTAGTGGTTAGTGTGTAAATTTGGATAAAAGTCACATTAACTGGTTTTCATTGTAGGCAGATGGCTATTATCCTCTCCCTGACAGCATTGTACTTCAGGATAAATCTTGAAATATTCTATGTGATGACGAATGCGGTGCCATTCCCATTTAGTCTGTTAACTCAGCACAGTGGACGTTGGTTATCTGATTCAAAATAGCCAGTATTATTTCAGCTTACTAATGCCTAGGATATTGATCTTTTTTCCATTCCATTTCATTTTTGGTGACTTCCACTCTTCCTAAATTCATACTGTCTACATTTAACAATCTGATTATTAATGGATGCTTACCACTGTTTCTTATCCCTTTGAGTCACAGTCTGAAAGCTTAGCTTCCACATTATTAAGGTTGATTCTACTTTGAGGAGGCAGCTCTTTCTTAGTTGTATTTTGCTTGCCTTCAGTCTGAGAGGCTCATCTGGCACGATGTCAGGCAATGCTCCACTGCTATTCATAAGGTTTTCATGGGTCAAAAAGTGTGAGAAATAGCTGATATGTCCTCTTTCCTAGCCTGTTTTAGATTGGACACTATACTGAAACCTATCCACCATGGGTGACACTGCTGGTACTTGAAATACCAGTGGCAAAATTTTGAGCACACATCAACACAAAACCAATACACACAACATAACAATCTGACAGATGAGTGGTGTATTCTGTTCTTTAAACACCAAAGCCAAACTCATTGCCATCAAGTCCGTTCTGACTCACGGTGACCCTATAGGGCATGGTAGAACTTCTCTTGTGGGTTTTTGAGATTGTAACTCTCTACAGGAGCAGAAAGCCTCCTGATGAGCAGGTAGTTTGGAGCTTCTGACCTTGTGGTTAGCAGCCCGATGTGTAACCAGTACACTTCACATTCCACAGATACACATACTATATTTTGTCATGAATTGCTGGGATGTGCCATTCATTGTCTCCTTGAGTTGCGCTTGAGCAAGTCATTCAATGTTTATTTTAGTATCACTAAAATAGAGGTAATAATAGAGGTATTTTATCAACCTTATAGTGAAGAAATGATATATATGAAAATGATCTGCTAAAAGTAAAGCATCGTTAATAGTGCTACTTATAATGAAAAAGATAAAAAGTTTTAGTGAATTATTGATAACAATTTTAAATGGAAATACCCCCAGGATGAGAAAGAACAGATGTAATATTAAGAAAATTAAAAAGATATTGCTGAATTTTATTAAATTATTTGATAGATTTTAAATATAAATGTTTGAGAGGATAGGAGACATAGTCTAGTAACTGAGTGCACACTTTCCCAAGAACGAAGGCTGGAGTTGCATTTAAGTACCCTTGCCTTTCTCACTGTGCTCTGGAATGTAAGCACAACATGCTGAGGGCATAGATTCAATAGGATAAAGGCTTGTTTGAACTATCCGGTGGTGGTGTTGGAATTGTATGGCTTAGATTTTCCAAATCGGTGAGTGTTGACCAATTCTCCATTATTTCTCACAATAAAAAATGTCAGATGATGAATGCCCAAGTAAATAAGTGGGCCCCTATCTTATTTTTTTTCGGGTTCCCTAATGGATTTTATATTTCTTATTGATCAAAAAACTTCTCTATATTTAAATCTCATTTATTTTTTCTAAAAATCAAGACTATTTCCTACTTCTTTGTCCTTCGCAAAGTACCTTCCCAATGGTATCCTTGGGAATAAAGTTACAAAAATAATTATTAATGTGTAAGATTTTTCACCTTGAATTTCTAGATTTAAACATCCTTGCATCGATTTTAAACATCTGTCTTGCATATTGTCAGTAAATTATCTAGAAATGCAGAAACAAATACTTAGATTTTAGAAAACTGAAAAAAAACCCCAACAAAACCAAATACTCAGATTTAGAAAATCTAAGTAGAAAAGGTAGGATAAAATACCTTCATGAGGGCGACATATGTATAAATGTGCCTGACGCCATGGATGAATGTATGGATTGTGATAGGAGATATAAGAGCCCCCAATAAAAATATTTAATAAAAATACCTGCATCAGAACAATTTTAATTTATTAACTATTATGTGATATGTAATATGAAGAGGCTTAACATTTATGGAAAATGGAATTAAAAGGTAATGAAATATTTCCATGAGTTTTTTGAAGCCACTTTATAAATGACATTGTGAATGGAATGAACAAGTCCAGTTGTCGTTCTAAATTATAGTAATGTCAATGTCTTGATACTATTCTATAAATTATGTGACCAAGTGAGATAAAATGGGAAAACGATTGACTTAGGAGCAAGGGGACTTATATTCTCTTCCTAGGTATGTGAATAATGAGCAGTGTCAACCGGCAGTTGGGTTTTATACCTCATTTATAGATTCATTTATTAAACAAAGGTTTATTGTGCCCAAATACTACTAGGAAGAAACCACTTTATTAAAAAAAAAAGAAAATCTGACCAGATGATCACCAAGGCATTAGCTTCATTCTGATTGTCCAATATCTTTGGATTCTAGTCCTTACAAATCTCCTCAGTAAGTTCTTTTTCTTTCCCACTATCACCATTAGAGGTCAGGTTTAAATCTGCTGGGTGAACGTTAGCAATGATCTTTTAGCTGGTTTTCCTGATGTCATAGCCGGAAATACACAGGAAAGGTTAGAAGAAGCAGGATAAAATGACTTCAAAAGAATAATTTTGATTTATTAATTCTTACATAGCATATAATATGAAGAGGATTCAAAAGTTCAAGAAGTTTTAAATATCCAGGAAACCCAGTCACACAGCATGACTCATTGAGCCCGCCAAGCATCTTAGAGTCCTTAGCATCACCACATACTGACTTCTAGCAATAGATGAGCCATTCTTAACAGATACCCTCTTCTGGTCAGGCCTAGGTCAGGGACCAGATGTGAAAATTAACCAGATCAAGGGCATTCATTCGTTCCAGTGCACACTGCCTTATAACTACTTCCTTTGCCTATCCATTTTCCATTTTATACCCACAAAGTCCTGCATACTTACCATCTTTTAATGACTTTGCACATAGAAAGTGACATGTCTAAGGGCAGCAGAGTGGTATATGAGGTCTCAGTCTACATTTTCACCACTGTTTTCCAACCAACTGTATTCTTCAGATGGCCCAACTTTACTGAGGTCCTGCTCCCTCACATGGTGTGTTCTTTCTAGGCTCTGTGTTCTTTTCTATTCTCTCCTTGTATCGAGTCTACTAACAAACTCCTCTTACCGCTATCAAGTCAAGTCAGACTCACAGTGACCCTCTAGGTCAGAGTAGAACTGCCCCCGTGGGTTTCTGAAATGGTAACCCTTTTGGGGAGTAGAAAGCCTCATCTTTCTCCTGGAGATGCTAGTAGATTGGAACTGCTGACCCGTGGTTAGCAGCCCAGTGCACATCCCACTGTGTCACTCTTCAACAAACTCCTAGTCATTCTTTAATAGAAGCTTTGCATTTCTGATCACATCCTATTGATGAGTGTTAATTTTAGCTTCCTGTGTACTACTCCTCCCTAACAGCACTGCTTTTCAATCCCTCTCACCACATTAGCAGAACCTGAAGTGCTTTTGTTTTTGACTAGTACTTTAATATACTTAATATACTTTAGTAGGAGCCTTTAGTTTACATAATATGCATCTGGCATTCACACACAGCTTTTAATTTGATCTTAATCTGTGTGGGAAAGGAATTATTATCTGCACGTTATTGATTTAAAATCAGAAGAAGTTAAATACGTTCTCTAAGACCACACAAATCATCAGGACAGATTTTGGCGCTGAATCCAGGACTTCAACACAAATGCTAAGAACTTAAAGCAGTCCAGGAAATACTTGGACCCTCTTCTTACTACCTCATTTACTGCTACTGACTTGATCACTCATATCAACCCTATAGGACAGGGCAGAACTGCCCCATGGGTTTCTGAGATGGTAAATCTTGACAGGAGTACAAAGGCTCATCTTTCTCTCAACAAGGGGATGGTGTGTTCAAACTTCTGACCTTGTAATTAGCAACCCAAGTCATAACCCCCAACACACCTGTTATGTTGGGCAACTGCTGGTGCTTCCAAATGATATCAGTCAGAATACTGGGTAAAATATCCCCAGTTCTAGGATACATAAGTTAAGAGATGAATTACAACATTTCAGTTGACTAGTTAAAAGTAAGTCCATGGACGGAGGTAATGTATTAGAGCATTGTAAATGGGACAATCCATTGCAATGGCTGATCCAGGTCAACTTCCTGCAGGCTTCCAAAGTATGATGTTTGGGAGGGACTAGAAGAAACTGAGACTAGGGCTGGGGCAAGAGAAAGCATTGACGTGGTGTATGTTCGGCTGTGTACTAGCAACAATAAAAATCAAGTATTAACAAAGAAAGTCTAGTATACCGTATATACTCGTGGATAAAGCCGAGTTTTACAGCATATTTTTTAATTCAGTTTTGTGGTAAAATTAGATGCCTTGTCAACTAAATTAGAGGGGGAAATAAAGAGGGAAAAATACATGGGTAGTAAGGGAGCAGGGTACTGACCCACCCAAGGGGAGGGTATTGTTTACATCTCCACAGGAGAGGTGAATACAACATACGGGCAAGTACCAGGGAACCAATAGAGAGGTTCCAATCCCAGCTATGTGGACACCCCAACCCCCCTCAGAAAAATGTACTTCAGGGGATGTTCCTGCTCAGAGCAGACAACGTACGGGGAGGACTGCAGGGCCAGCCCCACCACTGAACACGGCACCCCTCACTGAACCATGGTGCTGCGGGGGACAGCACTGGAGACAGAGTGTGGGAATAGTGCATGGTTTGACCCCATCACGCTGGGGCAAGGCACTGAGGGCATGCAGCAGAGCAGCTGGGGGAACACAGAGATGAAGCACCCTGAGGAATACCAAAAATAGACTTGGGAGACGGAGTGTGGCACCCCATCAGACTTGACTGAAAAACACTTGTAAAGGCCAATCCAGGACAGATAAACCCCTCAGGGCCAACAAGGAGAGTAGATACCAGAAGGATTAGGGGAGGGTGGGGGGAAAATGAGGAATTGATCATGATAAAGGAGGAATTGATCACAAGGATCAAACTAGAAACTCCTCCCAGGGGGACTAATAATGGAAAAGTGGATGAGGGGCAACGTAGGATGATGTAAGGTATGGAAATAATAATCTATAACTTATTAAGGGTCCATGAAGGAGGGTGGGCGGGGGAGGGAAGGGAAAGAAATGGGACGTGGATATCAGGGGCTCAAGTGGGAAGAGAATGCTTTGAAAATGATGATGGCGGCATATGTGCAAGTATGCTTGACACCTTGGATGAATGTATGGATTGTGATAAGAGATGTAAGAACCCCCAATAAAAGTTTTAAAAAATAAAATTAGGTGCCTCGGCTGATATGCAGGTCGGCTTATACTCGAGCATATATGGTAAATTGTCTCACCAGCTATGTGATCTTGGACAAGCAATTTATCTTTTCCTGTGGTGAGATGGGCTGAAGAAATGGGTTCTTGTCATGTGAAGCAGAAGTCAGGAAGGATCACTTCTAAGGCACGGTCTTAGGCTTTCTTAAATCACGAGAAACATGGAAAGTTCTTCTAAGACACTCAAAACAGATATTTGCAGCTAAGCAGGTAAGTGACCAGCCTCCTGTGGCTTACTCTGAGGGTCTAGGATTTTTCCACAAAAGCAGAGCATGATTCCAAAAGTAGATTCAAAGCAGAAGGATATCAACATGTTGGCTTGGCCACTTATTTCTCAACAGATTGAGAGCTTTCTTAGACATATTTTAGAATTTCATCCGTATGACCTGGTACAGATGTCTAAGTACAAGTTTTTAAAAAAATAAAATAAAATATGCTTAACTAGCACCATTTAACCGACAATTATACCCTGGCAGATGTGAGTTAGTCTGATGATCTATTTACATTTCTTTTGTGTATGACATTGAGTGGTAAGACATCTTTGCACAGCTCCATTTCACTTTGTTAGAAAGGAGGAAGGAATCAAATTCTCAGAGAATCTAAAGGCACTGATTATTTGCTGATCTGGCAAAGATGAAACAACACTTCAGATGAAAACTATAAGTAAAACCGCAAAAAGAAGGCATAAGAGACCATTTCTTGCAAAGCTCCACAGAGCAGAGACTTTCTAAATAGCTTGCTTACTTTAAGAATTCAATAGCATAAAATGGTCAGTGAATCTGTCATTTCTTTGAAAGAATGGAATTCATTTTAAACCCAAGATGACAAATATGCTACTAACCACCTTTCTGAACAGGGACTCTCTACATAAAGAGAACTGATTTTACTAGAAGGAGAAGACAAAAAAATGCAAATGAATTTTTTAAAAAAAGGTCTTCGCAGGACAGGAAGTTTTATAACAAGATGAATACATGCTGTTGCGTCTCTCAGTGTCTTTCCCTGTGTGCTGTGGAGATTGATGTGGGCAGAGGTATCACAGAAACACCCTAACTATACACATCCCCATGCAGATAACATAAGCTACAGATTTATCTCTAAGGGAACATATTAATTGACATTAGACACGTATCCATGCATAATTTCAAACAGCAGGAACTTTGTTTCCGAACAAGCATGATTCTTTTCACATAAATGGCTCACAGGGGTCAACAGGACCTGACCCATTCCTGTCTCTGACCTTACTCTAATACAACATAAACTGGTTATAAAACCTACCCAGAAAGTGTCTGGGGACAGCTGGTTGAACTGGAGAATGTCCACGGGAATGCTTTCCAAAAGGCTGATTCGACCCTGCCCACACGGCCAGTTCTCTGCAGCTCTGACTGAGCAAGAAAAAGGACTGACAAGGGGAAAGAGAGACACCGCCGGCTAGTGCCTCCACTGCATTTCCGACCGCTGCCTCTTGCCACGTCCTTGGAAGATTTTGTGTATTTGCTACCTACCCTATGCATGGTTTTAAGACAGGCAGCAGCAAGGAGGAAAGTGGAATTTCGTTTTTGATACCGTGAAATCAGTACATGGGAGAGGAAAAGAAAACCCATTTCAGGACTCCCCACAGCACCCAGTGAAGCTGTTTTCCTGATTTGCTTTGAAAGCATGCACCATTTGCTCCCACATGAGCTGGATGCTGGCTATGAGTACTAGAACTGGGGGGGGGGGGTCTACGGGGGGGGGTGGATGAGTGGAGGAAGCTCCTACACCGAGATCTTTCCTATTCAAAGAAGGAGTGTTTCTGGAAAGGATCCTGGCTAGCACTTCCACTTCCACTGCAAGCCAATCAACAACCCGCGACTGGTAGTGTGACTGGTTTGGTGATGTCACTCCCTTCATTTGTGAGAAATTACAGAGCGCCTGCTGTCTCCCTGAAATGAGGGCCGCCAGGATATTTCTCCCATATGGACTTCTGAACGGGGAGAGCAGTAAGTTTCAGAGCTTCATGCAGCGGCTGGCAGAAAGAACGAATCCACCATACTAAAAATGTGAGCGGGTACTGCAAGCACACTGGCCCAAAGGTTGAGGAGCGAGGTGCTTGCAACTGGATAGCAGGCACATAGCTTTAACAGATACGGATCTTCACCGACAGGCTGTGATTGTTCAAAGTTGGACCCCTTTTATTTCCAATTTTAGTTTCTGAAGCAGCAATATTTTATACAATTACTGAGAATTCCAGCTTGCTCACTGAGCCACAGACCCCAAAGATTGCCAACGAGCAACCCCTCAACCACATGGAAAGAGGGAGGAAAACAAATGTTTCTTGGCCCTACTAAAATTTGGAAAGCCGAGAAAAATAGTGATTAACTTTTTGATTTATGTCGAGGACAGAAAATCAATATGGTGCCTTATAAGAAGCAGCTGCCCAGGCGTCCTCCTCTATCGGGTATGAACCTCACCACCAGCCTATCTAGGGCAGACACCGTGTACAGATTTGCACGGGTATAAATAATGTCACCAGTCTGAGAGTTTCGGGAAAATATGAGGCAATTTCCCTGCAGACAATGGGATATTATTCTACTCTCAGACACAACAGACAAATGGCAGAGAGAAAAAATAATCTAACCCCCGCTGCTTTCCAAAGTTACAATTATTATACCATATTGAAGCTGATTGGAATAAGTTAGCAAAGAATCAACCACGATTTCAAGTTGTTCCCTACCTCTTGCTGTCGCTTTTGAACATGAATCTATGTGATGGACTCATGCTTTTATACTTATTCGCTCAGTTATCAGTTAAAGTACATTTTATATTTCAGCAAACCACAGTCAATGAAAGAGTCAGAGACCATGAGCACATCGGCTTTTAAAATCTAAGTCTAGTCATTTTTTAATCATCAAAGCATTAAACAAAGTTAACAGCCCAATATCATTCAATTGACTCAGACTCATAGTGACCCCGGAGGACAGAAAATAACTGCCTCATGGGTTTTTCCAGGATTAAATCTTTGTGGGAATCTTTGCCTGGTCTTCTCACTCCTGGAGTGACGGATGAGCTTGAACTGTGACTCTTTCAGTAGCTCAACGTGTAACCACTGGGTCACCAGGCGCCTTCAGTGTTAATAATAGTTTAAGTTCTTGCAACTATAACACGAGGATCTTAACCACATGCTGCTAGCCAAATCAAATACAAAGTGAAAGTTTCAGATCGTCAATAGATTGCTATTTGTTAGTCAGGATTATGAAAACCAAAAACTCAAACTCATATCCAAAGAGTCAATTCTGACTCATAGTGACCCTGGAGGACAGGACCGAACGAAATTCCCGTTAGTTTCTGAGACTAACTCTTCATGGGAATAGAAAACCCTATCTTCCTTTGGATGAGTGGTGAGTGGGTTCAAACCGCTGACCTAACAGCCCAACAGGCAACTAAGACAGCACCAGGGCCTCTTCTGGATAAATACATTGTAAGAGGTCAAAGGACAGTGACTAATATGGTAATGATAATACTGTCTACTCTTATGCCGCCTCAAGAATATTTTGTGACAAGAATTTTTCCAAGAAGTCTACAAACTTCATCCCACTTAATCCTTATGATAACACTATACATTGTCCCCATTTTGTGGAAGGGGAGATGGAGGTCAAGGATTAGAAAAGTTAGTCACTATTGTCTGTATTGTGTTTGAGGTTACTTTAGGCTTGTTTGATTCTGTAAATTTATGAACTTTGATGCTTCATTTTATCTAAACTAGTCAGTATTAGAACTGTTTCACCAGTTGCCTCAAGTTAGTACTGACCCATAGTGACCTAGTCTCTGCCGCAGTAGAACTGTGGGTTTTCAGTGGCTGGTATGTTTTAAAGGAGATCTTCAGGCCTTTCTATTGAGGCACCCCTAAGTGGACTTGAACCTACAACCTTTCAGTTAGTAGCTGAATTGAGTTAGTAGTTCGTAGTTGAGTTCCTTATCTGAGGGATTCTTCTTCAAAATTAACGGATTGTTTTCAAGTCGATGTTGATAGTTATTTGGAATTTCATGTACCTAGTAGCATTTGAGTGCATCATAAATCAGAGGTGTTGGCATAATTCTTTATCCTAACATTAAAGTTTTATTTTGACTTACAATTTGTAACCCACATGAAAAAAGCACTCCGTGACAGTTGTTTTTATATTTGAATGGACTACTCAGGCTGCCCAATTGCTAAAACGAGCAAATCACAATAAAACAGAATCAAAATGCCAAGTTTGACAAGAAGACCCCTTAGGAACACAGTCTTGAAGTCATAGCAGCGACAAAGAGCACCATGAAAGCCTTTTCAGACATTTGATGAGATTCTTGGGCTTTGGAAATCCGACTTTCACATATTCGGAAAGACAGAAGAGCTATTACAAAAGAGACTCTGCTTTAACTAACTGAAATCTGGGTGAAGAACCTTAATGATTTCGATGGACCCTGGTACGAATTGGCCTGCTAAACGCAAGGTCAGCAGTTGAAACCAGCCAGCTGCTCAGCAGTTGAGAGAGGAAGCTCTGTGCTCCTGTAGAGAACTACAGCCTTGGAAACCCACAAGAGCAGTACTATTCTGTTCTACAAGGTCACCATGAGTTTGCTGTTTGGTATACTGAGATGTATTCAGTTAGCGTGGCCGGGTGTGGAGTGGGGAGTACAGGAGGAAAGGACCCTGATGGCAGAGTGGTTTAAGTGTTCAGATGCCAATGGAAAGCTGGGGGTAACCAAACCACCAGCTTCTCTGAGGCAGAAAGGTGTGGCACTCCGCTTTCATAAATAGTTACAGCTTGGAAACCTTAAAGGGCAGTTCTACTTTGTCTTACAGGGCTGCTATTTGTCAGAATTCACTCAATGGCAGTATATCAGGTGGAAGGATAGAGCTCTGGTGGTGTAGAAGTTAAGTTCTTGGATGCTAACCAAAAGGTCTACAAGTTGAACCCATCAGCCATTCCTCAGAAAACAAAACAAAACAAAACAAAACAAAACAAAACATCTGACATTGTATTTCCATATAGGTTTCAGCCTAGGAAACCTTATGGGGCGCGTCAACCCTTTGCTAGGGGGTCACTCTATCATTCATTCTTGATGGCATAGTGCCTTATGCTTTGGGCTGCTAACTGCTAGGTCAGCCTTTGGAAACCATCAACCATTCCACCGAATCCTTTAAAGAATTACAGTTTCAGAAACTCACGGGTACAGTTCTGCTCAGTCCTTCAGGGTCACTAAGAAGAACAGGCTCAGTATATCTTAAACTCAACTGTTTCAGTAACAAGAACCAATGGTAATAATAGAAGAAGTCCAAGCTACACTGAAATCATTAATCAAAAACAAGATACCAGGAATTGATTGAACACCAATTAAAATGTTAAAATGTTTTAATGAGCCGATGAAGCATTGGAAGCACTCAGTTGTCTATGCCATAAGTTAGTAAGATAGCTACTTGGCCAATTGATTGGGAAGGATCCAAATTTGTACCCATTCCAAAGGAAAATGACACAAGGGAATGCTCACATTTTAGAGCAATATCATTGATATCACATGCAAGTATTACTTTGCTGAAAATTGTCCAACAAGGGTTGCCGCAGTCCAATTTGCTGCCAGAGGTTCAGGCAGGATCCAGAAGAGGAAATGGAAAAAGAAAGCGGTTTCGTGTGTATGTGTGTGTGTGTCTGTGTGTGTGTATGTGTGTGTGTCTGTCTGTGTGTGCATGTGTGTGCATGTGTGTGTGTGTCTGTGTGTGTCTGTGTGTATGTGTGTGTATGTGTATGTGTGTGTGTCTGTGTGTGTGTGTCTCTGTGTGTGTATGTGTGTGTGTGTCTGTGTGTATGTGTGTGTGAGTGTGTGTATGTGTGTGTGTATGTGTGTGTGTCTGTGTGTGTATGTGTGTGTATGTGTGTGTATGTGTGTGTGTCTGTGTGTTTGTCTGTGTGTTTGTCTGTGTGTGTATGTGTGTGTGTCTGTGTGTGTGTATGTGTGTGTGTCTGTGTGTGTGTCTGTGTGTGTCTGTGTGTGTCTGTGTGTGTATGTGTATGTGTGTGTATGTGTGTGTGTCTGTGTGTGTGTCTGTGTGTGTATGTGTGTGTATGTGTGTGTGTATGTGTGTATGTGTGTGTGTCTGTGTGTGTGTGTCTGTGTGTGTGTGTCTGTGTGTGTGTATGTGTGTGTGTATGTGTGTGTGTATGTGTGTGTGTGTATGTGTGTGTGTGTGTGTGTGTGTTTTAAATATGCTAAGGCACTCAACTGTGTGGACCTTGAAAAGAATGGCAATCCCAGAATCATCTATTTCTGGGATGTTCATGAGAACCATGCTTGTTCAATTGGTGCTCTCAGCAAATAATCAGAGAAGCTGGACTACATGGAGAAAGCAGCTTCAGAATTGGTGGAAGGCGTTTCAATGTGGAGCTGACAGCCTTGCTTGCGGAAAGTGAGGACTTGAAGTAGTTGATGATAGAGATCAAAGGTTGCAGCCTTAGTATAGATGAAAAATTAATGTAAAAGAATATAAAACTTCTGACTCCTTGATTTAACATCATGATAAGTGAAGAAAAGATTGAAGTTCTCAAGGATGTCATTTTGAACCCACAATCAATGTTCATGAGAACAGCAGTCAAAAGATCAAATGGCACATTGTGAATGTGCTACACAGAACCTCTTTAAATTGCTGAAAACAAGGACGTTACCTTTGAAGACTGAGGTTCACCACACCCAAGTCATGGTATTTTCAATCACCTCATATGTATGTGAGAGCTGGTCATTGAATAAGGAAGATTAAAGAAGAATCAATGCCTTTGAATTATGGTGCTGGTGACTGTTGAATGTATATACCAAGGATTGCCAAAAAACAAACAAATTTTTCTTGGAAGAAGTGTAGTCAGAGTTCTCTTTAGAAGCAAGGATGGCAAGTCTGTCTTACCTACTATGGACATGTTGTCAGGAGAGCCGAGTTCCAGGAGCAGGCCATTGTGCTCGGTAAGCAGAGGGGCAGCAAACAGAGGAAGTCGCCCAACATGATGGATGGGCACAGTGGTTGCATCAAGGAGCTCAGACATAAGAATGTCTGTGAGGATGGCCCAGGATTGGGCAGTGTTTTGTTGTGTTGTGCAGTGTTGATGTGAGTCAGAACCAATTCAAAGGCACCTAATCATAGCAACAACTGTAAGTCAGAGTCGAAGTGCCCATGTAGGTTTCCAAGACTGTAGATCTTCACAGGATAGAACGATTGGCCTTGCTCCTGAGGTGCTGTTGGTAGTTTTTAAACTACTGACTGCGGTCAGCAGCCCAACAATGTTAGCTCACGACGCCACTAGGGCTTCCTCAGCTTGCCAGATACCATCCTTGTCTCCTTGGGGCATGATTGGGTGAAAGACAAAACCCACACCTCCATCAAAGCTCTTCCTCTGTGTATACGAGAGCAGGAAGAAAAGAGATTTCTAGGACTTTTAAAGGAGACCCACCAGCTTTAGTCTGTAACACATGGGGCTACCGTGAGTCAGAACTGACCAAAGGACCTTGCGTTTGATAGTTCTGATTTTAACATGGATGACCAATCTTCTCGTTCAGAGGTTGGTTTTCATAGATTTTTTAACATATACACCCATAAACCTATAGTATCATTTCTAGGTACATTATGTTTCTAATTTTAGTTATACATGCAAACTTTTGTTCTTATATAATGATTGAGGGCATGAGATTAATAAGCCACTTCCTCTTTTATTCCTAGCTATGTTTCTGTTGACATGGGAAATACATAATTTCATACTTCACCTTCTCTAATTGCTAGTCTAAGGACTTAGTCAATTATATAAGTAATATAAAAATAGTCATCAGATCATAAATATTCATTATTTCATCAAAAGTCTGCTAGTCAATCTTCCAATAATTCCTTCAGCATACAATGCTTGAGTTAGGATATTGGAAAATGTTCATTAAAATTCAGAATCAGCTCGGAAAGGATATAAAATATATTAATTATTTTTCACTCTCAAATGTCTTTATATTATCTTTATCTTAGTTTCCCTATTTCCCTATGGGTTTGATTGCAGGTTCTAAAATGTACCCATGTACCAAACATGCAATTATTGTCATTTTAAATCTGACAATGTATCTACTGGCTTTACAGAGAAATATTAGAGCTGAGAAGTAGAATTTTGCTTTTCTTATTTTTGTGTTTGTGTGTGCAGAGGTAAAAAGAACATTAAAATAAACTTCAATGATTTATATCATCTAATAAGATATTTTTCCCTATTTAATTTAAGTTTACTCATAAACCCTTCCCTGTTTTTCTAATTGGGAGAGCTACTATTTATAACAATAATTTTAATACATGCGGTTGATTGATAATTAGTGAATCAGTACCTATAAAGATAATTATGTAAGACATAAGACATATATTTCATATGTACTGCATAGACAATTAGCATTTTAATTCTCAATATCTTACAAACTAAAGAAATGTTTTAAATATTAATGTTTCCAGCAATCATATTAATAAGTATTTACCCAAATGAGTGGAAAATATATGTCAACATAAAACCCTGCAACTCAATGTTAATAGTAGCTTTATTCACATTTGGGCAAAAATAGAGAGCAACCAAAATAGCTTTAAATAGGTGTATGAATAAACAAACTATGGTACAAACTCATATAATGGAATACTAATCAGCAAGAAAAGGAAATGAACTACAATAAAGCTATGGATAGACATGGTGGGACCATGAAGGCGTATTGCTATGTGAAAGAAGCTCATCTGAGACCCTGTCTGCTTTATGATTTAAAATATGTGACATTGTGGGAAGGCAAACAAGGGGTGGGGCGGTAGAAAAAATAGAACACAGGGCATTTTTTGGGGGGACAGTGAAAGCATTGTGTGATACTATAATGGTATATACAACACATTATACATTTGTCAAAGCCCATTTCTAGGTGTAGTTGAATAGATTCTGATTCATTGTGATGGGGTATATAACATGTTATTGCCTGGTTCTGCTGTATTCTCACAATCATTCCAATGTCAGAATCCATTGTTGCAACTATTCTGTCCATCCACCTCATTGAACATCTCCTTTTTTGGCTGACACTCTACTTTGTCAAGCATGATGCCATTCTCTGGGGTCGTATCCACTCTGATAACATGATCAAAGTATGTGAGGCAAAGTCATACCACCCTCACTGCCTAGGAGCATCCTGACTGTGCTTCTTCTAAGACACAGTTGTCTACTGTTCTGGAAGTCCGTATTAATGTCAATATTCGTTACTAACCCCATAACTTAAAGGCACCAATTCTTCTTTAGTCTTCCTTATGTATTATCTTGGTGGTGTAGCGGTTACCTGTATGCTACTACCACCCCCAAGCTTCTCGCTCCACAGGAAAGGTCGAGCTTTCTACTCCTGCACAGCCACCGTCTGGGGAACTCCTAGGAGCAGTGCTAGAGGGCTGCTGTGAATCCGCATCGACTCAATGTCAGTGGGAGAGTTTAATTCATTACCCATCTTTCATGTGCATATGAGATGATTGAGACCATCAGGCTTGGCCCGCCACACCTTAGTTCTCAAAGTCACAGTTTTGCTCTTTAACACTTTAAAGAGGTCTTGGGGAGCAGTTCTGCCCAATGCACTACATTGCCTGATGTCTTAACTGCTGCTTCCCCAGGTGTGGACTGTGTATCCAAGTAAAACAAAACCCTGGCAACTTCCATGTTTTCTCCATTCGTCATAAAATGTAATCAAAGATTTCTAGCAGAGGAATGTGGAAGGTATTTATTGTTCAACAGAGGTCATAGAAAATTGAGATTTTCCCTGACATTATATAGCAAATTATAAACAGAATGCATCCTAATGCAAACTGTGGACTTTTATTAATAATAATATACCAATATTGGGGGATGCCAACAAACCCAGGGACAAGGGAAGAACAAGTGATCTAAAATTGATGGCGAGGAGGGCCTAGGATGCCTGGGGGGACTTGATCCAGGGCAATGTAGCCGAGAGAAATTACTGAAACATGAATGAAAGCTGAACATGACAGTGGGATAAGAGGAAAGTAAAAGGAAATATAGGAAAGAACTAGGAGGCAAAGGCCATTTATAGAGCTCTAATTATAAGTGTGTATATGTGTAAATACATTTATATACAACTATATGGGACTAGAACTATATACATATATTTATAGGTTAAGTATTAAGGTAGCAGACAGACATTGGGCCTCCATTCAAGTACCCCTTCAACACAAGAATACTTTGTTCTACTAACCCAGCACTCTGATGCTCACCATCCCTGACGTGATTGCTGACGACAAAATGGGTGCAAAATCAAAAGTGGTGAAGAAAGCTGATGGTGCCTGGCTATAAAAAATATATAGCATCTGGGGTCTTAAAGGCTTGAAGGTAAACAAGTGGCCATCGAGCTCAGAAGCAACAAAGCCCACATGGAAGAAGCACACTAGCCTGTGTGATCATGAGGTGTCAATGGGATCAGGTATCAGGCATCAAATACACAAAACAAAACAAAAATCACATTACTATGAATGATGGGTAGGGCAGAGTGGATACCCAAAGCCCATCTGCAGTCAATTGGACATCCCCTTTTGGAAGGGTCACGAGGAAGAGAGACAAGTCAGTCAGAGTGCAATAAAACACGGATGAAACATACAACTTTTCTCTAGATCGCTAATGCTCCTTGACCCTACTATCACGACCTCAATTCTACCTTACAAATCTGGCTCGACCAGAGAATGTACACAGGAACAGATAAGAGCTGGAAACACAGGGAATCCAGGACAGATAAACCCCTCAGGACCAATAATGAGAGCAGCAATACCAGGAGGGGAAGGGGAAGGTGGGGGGAAAAAGAGGGAACCGATCACTATGATCTACATATAATCCCCTCCCATGGGGATGGACAACAGAAAAGTGGGTGAAGGGATACATCGGTCGGTGTAGACATGAAAAAATAATGCACCAATATTGTTTTGCTAATGATAATAAATGTTGCACGGCAAATATAAGTTGATAATAGTAGGAGGAACTCTGTGTGTGGGGTGTGTGTGTGGGTGTTGGGGTCACGGTAGGTGGGGTTATGCGGAGAAGAGAGGTAATGGAGGTCTAACATAGGAATTCCACTGTTTACAGAATTTTTTATTGAAACCTAAGGCAACTCTAAAAGATAATGCCTATTTTAAAAATGTTAATCTAGTTATCTGTGTGAATGAGTTCATCACTGGAATGCAGGAAAACCCACAGTAGGGATGGAAAAGGCAACTTGTTGTGTTTAATGAATTTGGGTGGAGTCGAGAGGAGAACTAGCGAAAACAGAAGTGAGGAGCAAGACACGAACAGTAGTTGGAGGTGTCAGTCTGGAGGGCTAGATCCGAAGCTTTACTAGAAGTCTTCTTTAATCTTTTTTTGTTATTAAGTCCATATTTTAAAAGATTTGCCAACCACTCTTTTTAAAAAAATCAATTCATTCTTTCATTTTCATTAATTTACTACTAACATCAATGTTTAATTAATGAATCCATTAACGGAATCTACATTTTATTGGTATATTTTTAATCAAAATAAAATTAATTTGGTGTTTTATAATTTACTCAACAAATATGTGCATTGAGATAGGTCTAGCAAAAACTTCAATGAAGAAGGAGCCTCTAACCTCACTGTATTGTCAACTATGGCTAAAGTCTAGCAAAGAAACTAAAACCCAACCCATTGCCATCAAGTCGTCTCTGACTCATCCCAAAATCTTTATGGGAGTAGATAGCCTCATTTTTATGGATTACCTTATAATGCCACCAATTCTCTGTGGATAAACATATGATTCATGTTTGATAGTTCAGTGAAATTTAAAAAATAATTAGCACATTCTAAACAAAGTAAAGTTAAAAACATAAATCTAACAAAATACACAATTAAACAAAACAAAATGTTTACCTCTTTTTCTTGGAGTGATATAGAGAACACATTCTCACTTCTCATCTAGCTAGTATATATAAAATACAGCAGTGACATAGATTTAGGACAATCGTTGGATGCAAAAATTAATAGTCATAAGACAGTTGAAGAAGTTGCGAGCTCTTTGGTACAAAGGTGTGGGAAATGGTGTTGGTTAGGGAGGAAATTCCGAGAGATGTCGTTGAGGGAGATAGGAAAAGTGAGATCATGGGAGTGTAGAGAGTCATAGTCACAGGGTGTCAGAAAATGATAGTATTTGAACCGACTGACCACCTCTTTCTAATGGCAAGAACAGAAGGATCACCAAGAGGGCGAATCCTAGGGACATTTCTGTGCTTATTTAGGAGACTAGACTCATGCAGAGAACAATGGAAAGGAAAATAGTAGTGAAAAGAGGGGCCACCGATCCACTGCAGTTAAGATGCCATGTACAGAGTAACTCAAAGGGGCAGAGACAAAGAGGAGGGGGAGGCGAGGAAGATGCCTTTAAGATATTAGTCAAGAAAGACATGACCCAAGATTAAAACCTACAAACCAAACTCATTGCTATTGAGTTGATTCGGACTCAGAGTGATCCAATATCGTTTGAGGCTGTAAATCTTAATGGGAGCCAATAGCCTCGTCTTTCTCACCTTGGAGTGGCTACTGGGTTTGAACCATCAACCTTACAGTTATCTGTCCAGCGCTTACTGACAGTGCCACCAGGGTCCTGAGTCAAGATGAGAGAACACGAATTTGAGAGGTAACCAAGAATTCTAGCTTTAGAATAGAGAAAATTCAAACCAAACCCACTGCCATTGAGTCAGTTCTGACTCATGTGACTCCGTAGACTCTACTTTGCATAATAGAACCCCTGTGGGTTTTTGAGACTGTAACGCTTTCTCCTTCAGAGCAGCTGGTGGTTTCAAACTGCTGACCTTTTGGTTAGCAGTCCAACGCATAAAAAACTACACTTACCAGGGGTCCTCTGACTCTGGATGGGAAAACAATAGAGTTGTAGGAGTAAATAACATGATTATCAGCACCTTGATCTTGGAGCAAACTAAATTTATCATCTTACCTAAGTAGAACATGAGAAAATCTTGGGGAGCATGCCACTGAGGGAGAATTATGGCAAAGCAAGTAGTTGTATCCTAAGGTTTTTCGGTGTTGTATACCCTGAGCCCTGGCATCATGAATTAGCCTGCACCTTTATGGCACTGCTATTCCTCATGACCAAGTTTATAAATAGAAAGGGAACACGTGTCTAGTGAACCGATTTTGTGTGCACTACCAAGTCAGATAAACTAGAGCCTAGTTCATATATTTTAGGATTTTCTCATATTCCTCACCTTGTGCTTTATAAACATGTTCTATGCAGTTTTTATAAGCATTCCTAAGGCACGCAAATTAAGAGGAATTATTACTTAAACACACGAGGATAAGTCAAAAGTCTTGTTGCCAGGGTTCTAGTTCATCCAGGCATGAGTCTATACCAAAGAAATGTGTTTAAACTGGGGTGATTCCAAATGAAACATGACCAGTTTGTTCGGGTGCCTTATGAAAAAGGGTCCCTGTCAACATGCTGCCTGCTGGGGGGACCTGGGCCAGTTCAATTCCAGGCAGAGAGGGAAGCACTGAAGGTTACGGCAAGGTTATGGAGGATGATCTTACTATCTTTTATTGAAGGATGCAAGAAGATCATAGGGTTGGTTTAATATAAAGAGTTTTAAGAAAATTGAAAACTGCAGTGGTGAGAAAAAGGCCAGGAACAGTTGTGCTGAGAACTTTTCCTCCCCCTTTTTCCATCAGAACAATGCACCTGCTCATTCTGTGAAAGTATCAATGGCTCTCCTGTGAGAATTTCCATAGGAAACATTATTCCATCTACCCCAGTGTCCTAATCTAGCTCCGTCAGGCTTCTTTCTGTTCCTGAATCTCAAGGAATCTTTAAAAGAAGCACGCTGGGAGTCACTGAGGATGCCACAGCTGTGTGACGTGGTGCGAGTTGAACAGCTCAGAGGTCTTCAGCGAAGGGTCAGGGAGATGGAAAACCTGCCCTCAGAGGATGCTTAGAGAAAAAAAATGACTTCACGTTTTGATATTTATATTTAATAAATATTTCTACAATTTTGTACTAATATTTTTTTATTTACCCTCATAGATGTGGAAGATTTTCTTCCCTAAGGAGACCAAAGCTCCAGCTTAACTGAAAGCAGTTTTGAATTCCCATTTCAGTGGCGACAAAGGTCTCAAAAGTCACTGGCCTCGAACCGACTCTGACTGCTAGTGACTCGATAGGTCAGGATCAACCTGCCCTCGCGAGTGTCCAAGACTGGCACTCATATGGCAGTAGAAAGCCTGTCTTTCTCCTGAGCAGTGACTGCTGGTTTTGAACTCCCGATCTTGCAGTCAGCAGACCAACGTGTAACTACTATGCCATCAGGACTACTGATAGCTACAGGAGTGGCACCAGATTTTGAAGAGCCCTCGTAAGCACAGGCCTACTTGTGCTTACTTACTAATCTGTCATGCAGAGTTTTGCCATTTTCCACCACGTCAATGATTCTCCTAGTAGGTGTGACTGCCATCTGTCTCTCGGTCTAGAATATTAAGTAGAAATAGGAAACCCATGCTGATGTGGATGACTGGGTAAAACAGAGGCTATCTATTTTAACTCAAATTTACTGGACTCTGAAGAAAAGTGAAGATTGTGGTGGTAGTCCATGACTGTGGAAGGAAATTCGTGACAAGGGAGGGGAGAAAGGTGTGACTGTATGGTTGGACAAGTTGGCTTCACTACCTTACTTATCTGCTGCAACGTAAACCTTGCATAGGATCCCATTCTATAAATTCATCACATTTTTTCAGTTCTTGGATTGTATCTCCAACCAACGCACATCGTGACAGAAATTTTCAGGTCACACATGTAAAAATATAGTTGGTTTCTGAATAATTTGGCTTAAATAATATCTAAAAATATTTCCCAAGGGGGTATTACAATCTATCTCAAGTAGGTAAAACTGGTATTTCTTTAGGTCTCTTGATTTGCAGCCCTGTTGATGTACTGGGTTATGCATTGTGTGGTTGGACACAAAGCCAGAAGTTTGAACCCTTCAGCTGCTTCTTGAGAGAAATATGAGGCTTTCTGCTCCCATAAAGCCGTACAGCCTCAAAAAACCCCTATAGGGTCAATATGGATAGGAATAGACTTGATGGAAGTGGGTTGCCCCTCTTAGGTAAACTGTGACATGCTATCATGTGGTATAATATGCTTTCAAGTTTATGTTTAAATTCTATTTCAGTTTCCTCTCACTATTTTAGACACGGTCTTAATTTACTCATCTGTTGGACGTTACTCATTTATCACACTATGACACTGAGGCATTCATTTGATGTCGGGTTAAGTACCTGGTTACCTATAAGTGAAAGATGAAAAATAATTATTTCTGGACTTTAGTTTACAGTAAATGTGATAGTTTTTGTTAATTTCCCTTATTTATGGCCTGTGACATAGAATAAGTAGTTATTTACCTGTAAAATAACACTTCTAGTGCAGTCTTTTGAACATCCAGATTCATTGCTTTTAGGCCTATTCTGGATGCCAAGCAAGATCGCAATAACCATTTTCAAGTAGTTATATCTTCTATGGAAGATTCTGGCCCATGATTTAATCAGTTCCTTGAATAAAACTCAAGCTAAATTAGGCATCCTTAAAGGAATCCCATCGCCTTTCTCTCCCAGCACGCTTTAGTATGTTGTTTGATTAGACTGGAAGTACCCTTTCAGAGAAAGACAGACTTTAAATCATTTCATAGAGGTATGAAGTGCCAGAGTCTACTTAAAAACAGTGGTCTGGCAACTAGGCTACTATGTACTTCATAATTTATAGGTTAATTTTACTTATTCAGGTTAATGAAGGATGTGTTTGACATAGCATCAGATTGACCTTGTTTCTTGGAAAATACTATTTTAAAAGTTCTCCAAGCTAATTCCATTGCCAGCCATTCTTTTCAAGGGCAGCTTGTTATTATTCTCTTGGAAACAATTAACAGACTGTCTTGCAGAATAATATGTACTTTGTCCTGAAATTTTTTATTAAAGAAGGACCAGAAGGACAGCAATTCAAACTCTTGACTAAGAGATATTTAGTTTCTGAGAACTTTTTCCTTTATTCGGAAATTATAGAAAATTAAAATATTATGAGATCACACTGACTTAGGAAAACCATTTTAAAGGGAAATTTAGGGTAAATCTTGGGTTAAAGTAAAAATTGATTTCAAATTGATTTCATTGATAATTTTCATCTTGAGCAAAGGATTTTGGTGCTCGGTGTAATATAAGCATTTGCTAAATCCTTATACAGGTTACATTTCAATTTACTATTTGGGTCTTTTTATCAGCTGAAAATCAAATGGGCACTGTGGATTCTCTCCCACCCACCTTTGTTCTCTTTTTATAATCAACAATGTTGAGTTCAGTTGGGTTGTCTAGAAAAATCTCTAGGTTGATTTGTTCAGCTTTATTCAATACTTTTGTGCTAATAAGACTTTATTTTGGCTATCCATTTTGGTTAGTGAGATTCTTATAAAATTCAATTATTCACTCCATATCTTAACATGGAACTAGATTATGAATTGTTTGATGATAATTATTTACCCATAAAGTCTTTTAAAAAACCAGATTAACACATCTTTTCTGTGACTGGACAGACAGAAAATGTTTTTGGTTTTCTGGGCTATGTGATTTCTGGGGCAGCAACTGAACTTTGTAGAACAAAACCAGTTATATGGATGTATAAATGAATGAGCATGGCTGTTCCTATAAAACTTTATTTACAAAAGCAGGTGGTAGGCTGGATTTGTCTTCGGGATGGGAGTGACTGGATACATCACATCACTGGTCTTTAGGGAGAAGTTGGCATTGGAAATCCGGGTGATATCAGAACCAAGAGAGAAAATGAAAGTTAGAGACCACCAGCCAGTAAATTAGTTTGTCTGTAGGACACTGACTATATTCCAAATGTTCTCTGCTTTATAGCTACGTAATATTTTTGACATAGTATCACTTATCAGGAGATTTATTATGTTTACAGTATAGAGCATCGCTTCCCAAACATATTTTGTCTACTGCCCCTTTTTCAGAAAACAAAAACAAAAACAAAATCCCCCAGAAAAACCAAAAACCACTCAGCTGGGGGACTATGGCCACCAGATAACAAGCACAGGAAGATCTCAGCAGCTACCAGAGAGGTTCCATTAGGAGGACTATCTTGTACTTCCTGACAGTGAGAAAATTAAAAGCTTATTAGAACAAGGTTTCTTAAAGAGGGAGAGCAGCATGGGGTGCTAACAGACTAGTCTTAAGCTCTGCCGATCCCCAGAACAGCTAATTTTCCTACCCTCTGAGGCAAAACCCAGCCAGCCAAGCTTCTTAACTCGCTGGCCTCTAGGGTCCTGTATGGACAGTAGACTGTGTGGATAGTTTGGGGCAGATAATGCTCAGTACACAATCTACACCTTTTACCAGCTTTTCCCCTTCCTCCTTTTCTACCTCCTTCTCTGGCACCACACCCTCCACATGCCCCCTCTCCCCCTCCCCAGTGTCACACACACGCACACATACATATAACAGAACAACCAAAGGAGCAGAAATCCCTACCTTGCAGGGTTTTTCTTGCTTTATTTTCCCCCAGATTTTGTATGCTTGTCCTACTATATTACTTTTATTATTTTATTCTTGTTCTCTCCCATTTCTTCTCTGGTGTGATCCCATTGTCCTAAGAATATGTATTTCCACCATGCAAAAATAGGCAGGCCTATAGCTCTGGATACATCCCACCAGTGAGGACGTTTTTATCCCACCCCTCCCTCAGTGCACAGACCCACGCACATGAGCTACCACAGCACCCTAATCCCAACGCCCCCAGACGAGCCACACTCCACCTTTTATCCCTGTTGCCTTTCCTCTTCAATCCACACCTTGTTCCTTTTTCTCAATGTGTCTTGTTCCCCTTCTCTCTTCACCCTTCCTTCTCTCTTTTGTTCTTTAGTAATACTTCCTCCCTTGTAGCTGCTGGTGGTTTGAACTGCTGACTACGTGGAGACCAACCCAACATGTAACCATTACACCACCAAAGTTCTTTCTGCACTCCTTTTTTCCCTTTGTGAAATCTGTTTCAGTGAACCTGATTAATATGGATTTATTAAAAAGCTTTCCCCCCCCCAACATTCTGTTGGCCTATCCAGATGGCTATTAATTATAATATCATTAATTTTATTTTATTCTTTCTCTTCTCCTCCTGACACTTGGCCCACGTACCATCTCTTTCCCCTTCTCTCCATTTCACCACTGTATGTTCTCCTGTTCATTTTCTATGCCACTAGACAGAGCCAATTACACCTACAAAACCCAGTAGCTCACACACCACTAATAGCTGCACCATGATGCTAAATAAGCAGCAGTCAACCACAGTAAGCTGAAACCAAACAAACAAGAAAAATAAACACCAGCAACTGAAAATTACCCAAACACAATGGTATACTCTGAAAAAGAAGCCCTGGAACTACCAGACATAGGATTCTGAAGAATGATGTTTAGGTCCCTTTAAGAGATGTATGAAACACTCAGGAGATGAATGAGAGAAATTGAAATATAAAGAAGCTTTATAAGGAGTCCCAGAAGATAAACAATGAGATGAGATAATGAAACACCATAGTAAAGGACCTAGGAGTACAATGGCATAAAAGGAAAATTGAATTCTTGAGCTTTAAGACAAGTACTTTGACTACAATTGACTAGAGAAACAATCAACAAGAGAAGCGAAGGAATATGAAGAAAACCTGAGAATTATGTGGGACATTCTCAAGATATCTCAAGATAAACAAACTATGTTTCATTGGGATTCCAGAACAAGAAGAAACAAAGAAACAAAAAAAATCTACAGGGAAAATAGCATGAGAAGTAATTGAAGAAAGGTTCCCCAATATCACAAAGGAGGAGGAAATAACTATTCAAGAAGCCGAGAGAACCCCTAATAGGACAGGCCCCCACAGAAAAACATCATATCATACTGTAGTCAAACTAGCCAATTTCAAGGAAAAGGAGAAAATCCTGAAGGCAGCTGGAGAAAAAAAGAACAGTTACCTACAAAAGAAAACCAGTAAGGATAGGCTTTTCAGCAGGACCCACACAGGCAAGAAGACAACAAAATAACACACCTAAAATTCTGAAAGAAAAGAAACCCTACCAACCAAGAATCCTATATCCAACAAAATTATTCCTCAAACCTAAGGGAGAAATGAAGATATTTCCAGACAAGGAAAAACTAAAAAAATCTGTGAAAACAAAACCAGCATTTCAAAAAATATTAACCGGATTACTATGAACAAAGAATTAACAATAGAAGCAGACAATCCTGAGAACATCGCACAGCATTAACACCACCCTAAATGGTGCTTACAAGAGACACAGAATAAACAAAATAATCAAAGGATGGTGAAGTCTATGAAGCCAATGGCAACTGTAAAAAGGCATGGGTGACAACATTAATCTCTGAGAGAATAGACTTCAAGGTGAATAATATAATTAGAAACAAAAATGGAGTCTACACAATGACTAGAACAATGTACTAGGAATATATGTCAATCGAATACTCAGAGTGGAAACAGCAGTAATAATAATAGAAGGAAGAGACGTCAACACACCACTCTCAAGGAGAGACAGACCATCAGGAAAGAAACTTAATTAAGAAATATAAGAGCTCCCTGGCACCTCAGAGGTGATCAGCTGCTTCACCACGAAGCTGAATATTTTCTTCCCATCCAGTGACTGCCAGAAACCGATTGAAGTGGACAATGAATGAGAACTCCGCGCCTTTTATGAGAAACGAATGGCCATGAAAGTTGCTGCCGAGGTGCTGGGTGATGAATGGAAGGGCTGTGTTGTCTGCATCAGTGGTGGAAATGACAAGCAGGTTTTCCCATAAAGCAAGGTGTCTTGACCCACAGCCATGTCTGCCTGCTGCCAAGTAAGGGGCACTCCTGCTGCAGACCAAGAACTGGGGAGAGGAGGTACAAATCTGGCCGGGGCTGCATTGTGGGTGCCAATCGGGGCGTTCTCAACCTGGTTATTGTAAAGAAAGGGGAGATAGATATCCCAGAACTGACTGATACAACTGTGCCTCGTCACCTGGGGCCCCAAAGAACCAGAGAATCCACAAACTCTTCAATCTCTCTAAAGAAGATGATGAGATGATGTCTGCCATATGTTGGGAGAAAGCCCCTGATCAAAGAAGGCAAGAAACCCAGGACCAAAGTGCCCAAGGTTCAGCATCTTGTGACCACGCGTCCTGCATCACAAGCACCAGCGCATTGCCTGAAGAAGCAGCACACCAGGAACAACAAGGAGGAGGCCGCCATAGACCGAGCTTTTGGGCACGAGCATGAAGGAGCTCAAAGAGAAATGGCAGGACCACATTGCCAAGAGATGGAGGCGGTCCTCACTGAGGGCGTCTACCTCTTAGTCTGAGCCCAGCCAAATATAAAATAGAGCCTTGAATAAATAAGCTCCTCTATGGGAAAAAAGAAAATAAAAACACATAAGCGCTAAAGAGCACAACCATTTGAACATCCTCAACATATACAGAGCTCAAACAGTATACACTCTAGAATAGATAAAATATTAGACCACAAAACAAGCGTCAACAAATTAAAACACATTGAGATCCTACAAGCCATTTTTCCTCTTTCAAATCGCAATGCTTTAAACCTGGGAATACACATTAGAAAGAACAGGAACATAAAGACAAATACACTGAACAACATACTACTTAAAAATGCTTTGGTAATAGATTAAATAAAGGATTAAATTAAGAAATTTCTTGAAACAAAGGAGAATGATTACGCAACATATCAAAGCTTTGGGGACATAGCAAAAGCAGTTATCAGACAGCAATCTATAGCAATCAATGCACACATAACAAAAGAGGAGAAATAAAAAATCAACACTTTATGCAACCCCTCCAACAACTAGAACAAAACAAACAGCATAAACCTTCCAACAACAGATAGTAAGAAATCATGAAGATTAGAGTAGAAATAAACTGGAAAACAGAAAGGCAATGGGAAAAAATCAAGCAGACAAGTAATCAATTCTTTGAAAGGATTAATAAAACTGACAAAATGCTGACAAAGTTAACAAGGAAAAAGAAAGAGAGGACGCAAATATCTAGAATAAGAGTTGAGAAGAGTGACACCACAATAGATCCAAATGGAATATAAAGATTAATAACTTACTACTACAAAAAGTTGTACTCCATCAAGTTTGCTAAGTGTGCTAGTTACATAATCTGGTGTCAATTTGAGGATTAAGAGTTTAGGGGTGGAGTCAGGTCCGTCAATCTGGATAGAGGGAATGTGGCCTCTGTGTGGGCATGGCCTTCTTCTGAGGATTCTGGGAACTCCTGTATTTCCTCCTTTGAGGTGGGAGCCACTCTCTCTCTTTCTGCTCACTCCCTGCAAGACATAGCTGAGGAGAAGCCACATGGACCTAACATGATACAATCAGAGCCCTGGGAGCTGGAGAAGCAACATGGAGGCCCTTGCCAGTGCTGAGATGGTTACAACACCACTGGATCCACAAGACTACCCACCTATCAGCCTGTGATATTCCGGCATTCTGCATCACTGCAGGGGTTTTGTGAGTCTGAAGAGTACTGTATATTGGTATCGGACATATGGGCTAATATTGTATTTAAGGACTTGATCTGGACTACGCTGGGATGTTTCCTCAATATTCAACTGCTCTTTGATACAAAGCTCTTTCTTATACACATGTGTCTATTAATTTGTTTCTCTAATCTACCCAGACTAACACAATAAGCTAGAAGAAATGGACAAATACCTAGAAATACACCATCTTCCAAAATTCACAAAGACAGATGTTGAAAACCTGAACAGATTCACAGCAAAAGAAGAAATAGGGAAGATCATTGAGAAACTTCCAATCAAGAAAAGTCCCAGACCAGATGGCTTCACAGGGGAATTCAACCAAGTATTCTCTGAAGAGCTGTCACCAATTCTACACAGACTATGCTAGAAAATAGAATGGGACAGCAAGCTTCCAGACTCATTCTATGAAGTGAACACAATCTTGATATCAAAACCAGGCAAAGGTCCCACAATAAAACAGAAAACTACAGACCAAGATCCTTAATGCACATAGACGCAAAAATTCTCAACAAATATTTGGCCAATAAAGTCCAACAACATATCAAGAAAACAATTCAGCATGAACAAGTGGGATGCATATTAGTGATGCAAAAATGGTTCAACAGGGATCATGTGGGTCAAGAAGAAGAACCCCATGATAACATAAAAATATGTAGAAAAAGCATTTTCCAATATCCAACACTCATTTTCTCATAAAACACTCAATAAAATAGGAATAAAAGGGAAATTCCTTAACCTAATAAAATCCAAATTCACACTCAATGGGGAAAAAGTGAAAAAATTTCCCTCGAATAAGGGAACTAAACAAGATGCTCCCTATCACCACTTTTATTCAACCGCATGCTAGAAGTCCAAGAACCATTAGACAACAGACAAGAGATTAAGGGAATAATACAATTAGGCAAAGAAGTGAAATGCTCACTCTTTGCAGATGATGTGATTTCATATAGAGTACCACAAGGACTCCACAAAAAGGCTGTTGGGAACAATTGAGGGATATGGTAAATTTGTAATAAATGTTAACAGGCAGAAATCCATTGGATTCCTATATATCAGTGAAGAGAGCATTGAAGGAGACATTAAGAAACCAATACCATTTATAACAGGAACATAAAAGATTAAATACTTAGGAATAAATCTAACCAATGACAGAGAAGACCTGTACAAAGAAACTACAGAACATTATTACAAAAAACACAAAAGAGATCTACACAAACGGAAGAATATCCCGTGTTCATGGACAGGAAGACTTTTTATTTCAAACATGTCAATATGCCCTAAAGCAATCTACAAACACAATGCAATTCCAATTCACATCTCAACTTCCTTCGTTAAATAAAAGGAAAAATTAATTACCAACTTTACATGGAGAGGGCTGAGACCTAGCATAATAAGGAAAGGATTCTTCAAGAAGAAGAACAAAGGAAGAAGCCTTGCACTGCTCAACCTAACAGCCTCTCACACAGTCACAGTAGTCAAAACAGCCTGGTCCTACTACAATGATAGATACATAGGTCAATGGAACAGGATAGAAAATCCAGAAATAAAAGCATTAACCGACAGTCAACTGATTTTTGAAAAAACATTAGACGGAGAAGTGATATAATCTTCAACAAATGGTGCTGGAAAAACTGGATCTCCATCTGCACAAGAATGAAACAGGACTCATACCTCAACCCCCACACAAAAACGAACTCAAGGTGGATTAGAGACCTAAATGCAATCCCCAGAGTTGTAAGGATCTTCAATGAGAAAATTAGGACAAACTTAAGGGCCCTATTGCATGGATTACCATGCAGTGGAAGTTTGCAGGGTATACAGACTTACAAATATATAAAAGAAGCACACAGAGTCAAAACCAAAATAAATGACTGGGATGTATTTAAAAACAAAACACGCTACTCAAAAGACTTTCTAGGTTGAGAAAAGATTGTTAGCAGTGACACAATAGACACGGGACTAATTACTAAAATATACAGAACTCTGAAATATCTCAATAAGAAAAAAATGATCTAATTAAAAGGGGTAAAGGACATGAATAGACAATTCACAAATTCCAACACTCAAATTGCTAACAAGAACACGAGGAAATGTTCACCATCATTAGCTATCCGGAAGAGGGAAATCAAAACAATGCCAAGATATCCTCCTATATCCACAACAATGGCCCAAATTAACTCCCTCCCCACCTGAGAAACAAACAAACAAACAAACCCATAAAACAAATGCTGGAGAGAGTATGCAGAGACTGGAATTCTTAAACACTGTTGGTGGGCTTGCAAATATGTATGACCTTTGGGGAAAGTGACATATTGTTACCTAAAATATCTAGGAAGAGAAATACCATATAATCCAGCAATATTTTTGCTGGGCATATACCCCCAATAAATAAGAGAGAGAAAAGAACACAAACAGACGTATGCTCTTCTATGTTCATTGGAACACAGTTCATCGTAACAAGACCCTGGAAACAGCCCAAATGCCCTTCAGTAGAAGAATGGATAAGGAAACTGTATGCATCCACACAGTGGAATACTAAGCATCTCTAAAAGACAGCAATGCAAGCCTGCAACACCTCATGGCATGGAGTGACCCGGAAACCATTACGTTGAGTAAAGTTAGTCAAATGCAAAAGGACAAATATTGTCTGAGTTCACTACCATAGGAAGAGCACTGTGGAGCAGGCAGGCTTCTGCTCTCAGGCCATGTACTCTAACCCAGTCTCCCAAGCAATGAGGCAGAGTCTGTCGAGTGCCCATGAAACCTGCATGTGCATGCTAAAATCACTTGGGTAGGGTAAACCTCACCTGACCTGGGCTGGATTCATTCAGCTGCTGCCAAGCAACGCTGTGCTTGGTTCACTCCAAGTCAACAGATATTCCTACTAGAGTATGAATTGAACTTTACTGGAAATTCAATTCAAGCCAGAGGGAGGGGTCAAGTGTTTCTGGGAGAAGACAATTACACTTCTGCTTGTGGGTAAACCAGGTGAAGAAACCTCTCATCAGGAAAAAGCACTTAACAACACTTTCATAGAACCCAAGGAGAGAGAATATGCTCAGTAATACATTGCTAATTGGACGCTGATGGCCTAGTTTCTGTGTAGCGCTTGGTGATGGAGGTGCTGCGCTACAGACTGCTGTGCTTTAGAGTCTGTCCTTTCAACGTACACAACATCCTTCACAGGCCACACCGGGAGAACTAAATGTGGAATCCCCACTAAGCGAATTGGGCTTTACCTCAAACTCACCTGTAGCAGATTTAGGGAACTAACATTCTCCCCTGGACAGAAGGCTGGAAAGAAGAAGCAGGAAGCAGGAAGGTTATGGAATTAGTGGTCATTGGATGTTAGTTTGGATCACTTGCTTTAGGGAGCCCAATGAATGATGGCCTGGGACTACTATATATTTACTATTTTAATGCTCTCCTCACTTTTTAATGACATATTTTATTATTGTTATACTACTATATTAATAATATACTAAACATAGTATATTCTTCTACTTGTATTATTCTACTAGGCATTGTTCTGCCACTTTAAAGGAGTGTTATTACATAAGTTTTGCCCTATCACTAACTCCCAATTGTTCATGTCAATAGGGTCATCACTTAAGCGTTTAATCTGTAAGAGTCAATAACTTAAGCATTGTGGTCTGAAAAGCCGACTTCTATGTGAAAAATTTCCTTTTCTCAACAGTGTTTTCAATTCCATCTACAAGGTTAAATTAATGACATTATTAATATAATCACGTTATTCCCAACAAGTATGATTTATAATGTTCTGTCATAAAATAATGATGAAGCCTCTAATATGAACAGGAGACATGTATAAATGTATCCTATATGAAAGAATGTATGAATAGATTTTAGACTCACAATGAACTCTAGCCTCAATCTAAGAGCAATCAGTTCTTATGTCATAGCCCTTGTCAGTACCCTCAGGAAGAGATCACTGAGGACATAGGGGTTCTAGCAAAGTGTGGTGAAGGAATCAGATGGTACCTAGCTATCAGAAAGAAGAGTGTCTGGGGTCTTAAAGGCATGTCTTCAATCAACCAGCCATCTAAGTGAGGCATCAACTAAGTTCACATCAAAGACGCAGACCAGCCTGTGCGATCCAAAGACTATAAATAATAAAACCCACATTTATAGAAAGCAATGGTGTCAGAGCTTAAATTGCGAACACTCAGCTTGCAGAAGGCTATGGATGACGGTGGAAGTGCAAAATTCATTTTCAGGGTTCCCACATGAATGAAGCCTCTGGGGAATCCCCTCTGACCATAGTCTAGGGACATGGATGGAGTTGTTGTCAGAGAGAGAGCAGTGTAAAGTTAATTACGGCAGTTGCTGTCAGGATAAAATATAACACCCTATCAGGTGATCTCCCCTTTGACCCCTTATAAAGTTGCTTCCATTTTTAATGTTTCTGATTTCTTTTTGGTGAAGAATTTTGTTTTTCCATTGGTGGTGTTTTCTGTGTGAGTGTTTTCTATGATTTCCTACATGTGAAATCCAGGATAAGCAAATCCAGAGAGACAGAAACTGGATTAATATTGCCTCAGGTGTGGCAGGGGAGTTTGGAAGGAAATGGGAGCTAGCAACAACAAGGATGAGAAATTAAAATGCTCTCAAACTGATGGCACCGCTTGTGGATCCATGTCACCGTGCTTCGGCCTCTGTGTGTGGCTGCATTTTAGAGGGTGTGTGCAAAGTTAAAGAATATGATCAATAGCCCATTCTTGAATAAAAGGAGAGTGAATTCACTAAATATGTAACTTATGAATGTAGGAGGAGCGAATCAGGATTCAACAGGATCATAGTTTGAATGCAGACTGAAGTCAGCAAGTGGAACTTCAATAGATGTGAGAGTAAAAAACTGTGCTTACATTGTAAAAGGAATAGAAAACATAATTCTTGATACCTCCTGCAGGGTTGTCAGGTGAAGGTTTCAAAGAAGGAAATTTGGATTCATTTAAGGAAGAATATTTGGCAGTTATGGTTGTGTCATAATGAGATAAGAAATGGTGGGGACACAATGAGCTTTACAGTAGTGCTTTTCCAACATTTTGTACATACACATATTGCCCAAAAGTCTTGTTTAAAATCTACTTATGATCTAGAGGAGTTTGGGCTTCTATATTCCAACAAGTTGCAGATATGCCATTGGCTTCAGTCCATGGCTGTCTTTTTGTTGAAGACATCAATGAATGGACTTTGGGGTCCAATCTCCCGGACTCTACAATTTACTACTGATTATCCTTGGAACTTATTGATCATCTCGGTTATTCTTCCTAACCTACAAAATGGAGACAATAAAGCTACCCATGGGATGTCGGTGAGGATTAAGAAACATTGTATGTGTTGGCACATAAAACACACACCGAATAAACATCACCCCCCTCCCTCCTCCTCTTCCTCATAGAACTGTTTGAGCTGAGGTGGGATGGCCATTTCTCAGGAGCTCAAAAGCGCCCATATTTTTCAGGTCTCTATCAATGTACTAGCAGCTGAAACAGCGGAAGGTCAGTGACACTTTCCTAGCCTTTCCTGGCTTGGATTCTAAATTAGGTATCAATTGGATAGTCATTTCTCTCCATCTCTATCTTCTGGAGTCAATTTATCTTTGTGAAGGTGAAATCTGTGGGTTGACCATGAGATGAGTTTGACTAGAAGAGCTTCATTCACACAAGAGACAGCGTGCCTAAGTCACCCCCATTACTTGCCACTGTAGCATCATGGAGACTTCCCAAATCTCCTACCACCCCGTCTTAGGCATCTGCCACATTTTTCTCTATCCCAAGGATCATTCGGCTTCTAGTTTAAAGTTACAGCTGTCCCAGAAGCCACTCTGAAGGCTGCAAACTTGCCATTTTTTAGTTGGTGTTTAGGACTGCTGCCGGGTTTGATGACTCCTTCAGGTGTCCTGTGTGAGGCGAGTTCTATGCTTCCCAGTTTTTAATTTCCCTACTGATAGTAGTTAAGCACTGTCTTTCAGTAAATGACAACTTCTGGAGCCAACAGAGTAAGCATTTTCTCAGCATTGTGTCTGCGCTTAAGCTACCACTCTTCACACACACACACACACACACACACACACACACACACACACTCCCACCTATCCCACCCACAGCTGACCTTCTCCCCACTCAGAGGGATTTGCAAAACGAACCTGGAATCAACCTCCCTGATGATGGCTCTTGCCTATCAACTCAGGTTCATCTGTTCCTCTCTTCTTTCCCTACTTGCAGCCAAGATGCCCTGAGGGTCATTTAATTTAAGATCCAATTCACCTGGATGCTGCAATTTGAAGTTTGATGCTCAGCCTGGACTCTCTTGATGTTCTAAATGTACTTTTAAGAGCTAGTTTCTAGCTCTTGTTTGACATTTTAAAATGGAAATACAGCCGATTCTATTTTTAAATAATTAGAGCACACAGCACAGTTTCATCCTTTTTTTTTCTTTCAGTTTCATTCTTAACTTGCATCCAATCTTAGCTGCTCTGTACTGGAGAGACTTTCGACCACAGCACCTGCATTCATCTGCGCACTCACATTGCTCTGTCCTACCCCACCCATCGGTGTTTATGGAAAGGGAACTTAATACTTTTCTGAGAATCCTTCAATTTCTGAATGTAACGGCCAGTCATACTGATTTATGACCAGAAGCCAATGCAATGTGTTTATCAGTATCTCCTTGAGCTTTGGAGGCAGCATATATTTTTACCTTACTTGATTCGGGCATGGTTTTCCAGGCATAAAAGAACAATATAGTCCATCACAAACATGGGCGTGAATTGTAACTGAGTTACAGCTGTGCATTTGTTTCCAGCAGAGAACAATGGCTGCTCATCATCAAAACAGGATCAGGGCCAAGCATCCGGGGACCCTGACGCTTCAAGGAGGCTTCAAAAAGGTTGAGGAAAAATGGAATGAAAATATAATGGATTTTTCCCATAAAATGTTTGAGGTCCCTTCATTGAGTAGGAGGATCTTCCATTCCCTACAAATGAATATTTCACCAACAAATGGAATTTCACTGGGCAAAACATATGAAATACTCCAGGTCTTTATTTACTCAAGAAATACATGCAGAAATTGCATGGTAAGAATAAAATGGGCGAATGATCTAAACATACCTACTGTACAGTTTGTTTTTTGATGGGTGTAAGCAGCAGCTGGGAGATAAACAAGTGCTGGTCAACTAGCTGCAGACCATCTAACTCAGTGAGGGTCGAATGACACTTTCACAGGAGTCACCCAGTTCATAACAGTAGCAAAATTACAGGTATAAGTAGCAATGAAAATTTTATGGCTGGGGGGGGTCACCACAACATGAGGAACTGAATGAAAGGTTTGTGGAATTAGGAAGGTTGAGAACCATGGACCTAAATGGTTTAACAGCCTGCAGTAACTGACAAATTACAACACAGCTTTGCCGAGCCACAGTGAAATGAACACACTGAGACTACTGTTTCAATTTCATGAATTCATACACACAGATAAAGAACCTCGGATGCAAATGGTTATGGACTGAATTGTGTCCCCCCAAAAAAGATATTATATTCAATCCATTTTACATTTACAAAACTCACTTGTCAGTTTGTCACCCTGTGGTAGTTTGCAAGTGGCTGTGAGGCTAGAGGAAGCTCTGTATGGTGACGTGAATTGCTTGTTACGGGTCTTCTATCCCACACAATGAGTAGGGCATATGCAAATAAGATATAGAGGAGTCTAACTCAGAGATTTTCCCTATTCCACTCGGTATTAAAAAGAGCCATTTCAGAAATAGAGATGTGTTAAACTGGTTGACTAGAGAAACAAACCCAGAGATACTCATATGTATAGGGAAGAGATTTATATCAAAGAATAATTGCATATTAAGATAATGTCCCAGCCCAGTCCAGATCAAGTTTGGAAGTCTGACATTAGCCCATATGTCCATTACTAGTCCATAAATTGATCTTCAGACCCATGTTTCCACTTGCAATGATGTTTAATGCAGGAACATCACAGGCCAGTGGGCAGATAGGCTTGTGGATTCAGTGACAGTGGAAGCATCTCAGTGCTGGCACAGGTCTCCACGTGACTCCTCCAGCTCCAAGGCTCTGGCTGCCATCAGCATGGCTCCATGTGACTTGCCAAACAGGAATGGTGATGTGGAGCGAGAGCGAGAGAGGGCATGTCCCACCTCCAGGGAGGAGAGGAAGTTCCCAGAATCCTCATGAGGAAGCCATGCTCACAAGGAGGTACCATCAGGTTGTGAACTGATTGACAGGCTAGATTCCACCCCTTCAGTCAATATCCTCAAGTGGACACGAGCTTATATAACTAGCGCAAGAAGATCTCATGACCATTAAGAAAGGAGCACCACCAGCCGAATGTGCGTGAGATCCTGTTTGAAGTGATGGTGGCCTGAGAGGCACCAGAGGCCACAGCACTGGGACTGTAAGACGGCGCAGAGGAGCCATGCCGAGATGGTGAGACAAAGTGGTGGGTTTCCCTGGCCCAGTAAATGAGCCAAGTTGAATGCCTTGCGCAGGAGTCTGGCTGGCAGAGTGGGCTGCCCTTTGGGCACTTATCAACTAAAGGACCATTGTAACACTCACACAGCAGGGAAGAAGATAGGGGCTATGTGGATGAGAGAGTCCCTGAGAGGGGAGAGCGAGAGAGAGCGAGAGAGAACCAGAGATATGTCTGTCAGGATGGATGTGAAGAAGCACTGCTGTGGATGATGCTTCCTGATGCCATGACCTCGCGTCATCGTGAATGTTGCCTGCGAGCTCTATGGGCTCGTTGCAATGGACCTCAAACTCAGCAGAGAAGTAGAGTGCCGTAGGAGGAATAGCGGGTGCCAGGAGAAGGTAAATGTTTGGGGGTGGGGGTGGGTTTGAAACCTGTCTGACCTTGGCCTTGGCTGGTGTAGAGTTGGATTCTCCTGACCCCTGTGTCATCAGAGGATGTCAGACGTGAGCCTCCTGCCTTTCCCTCACTGTGTCACTGCAGTGGGATCACCCTTGGTGAACAGCTGTCAGTGGAGCTTCCAGACTAAGAGGGCCTCAGAAGGAGGACAAGGCAGTGTGCTTCTCGAAACTGGTCAGTGAAAATGTTTCCAACAGCAGTGGAACATTGGCAGATATGGCTGCAGAAGATCACCCTCAGCTTGGAAGGCTGCAGTGAATTGTTTAATGTGGCTCTTTAATATATCCCTTAATTAGTCTTTGTTACTCCCATCAAATGACTGTTTCCTTATGGATCTGGGTAAGGTGCGGGAAGATACTGTTAGGATTATATGATTGAGCTGTGTTTGTTAACAGGGTTCACTGTGCATGTCGTCCTGCGGGGAATAAAACGAGCCATCTCAGAAACATGAAGGGAATGGTGGTGGATTTCCCTACCAGCGTGAGGAGGTGGGCGTGGAACACCAACTTTGGACCCGGAGATTCCTGTGTTTTGAAACTTCTTGAGCCAAAAGACAACTTTGACACTGTGGCAGTTACGCAATTTTGTGTTAACTTGACGAGATAATAGTGTAGGAGTGGAGTCTAGCCTGTCAATCAGATCACAGCCTGATGGTGCCTTCTCATAAGGAGGATCCTGGGAACCTCTCTCTCTCTCTGCCTTTGCGTTCCTGTTGGTGAGTCATGCTGAGACCTGCCAGAGCCCTGTGATGCTTCCACCACCAGTCGATCCACAAGCTTTTTCACCCACCAGCCTATGGTCTTCCTACATTTTGCATCATTGCTTGTGGCTGTGTGAGTCTCAAGAGGGACATATTGACTAGTGTCAGACTTAAGGACTTGAGTTGCACTGGGATGGGATGTTTCCATGATATACAATTTCTTCTTGATACATATATGAGTGTCACTGGAATTGTTTCTCTAGTCACCCCAGCCTACCACATTATGGTACCCTGGGAGGACCACATCATGAAGCAAACCATGAAGATGGAGAGCGGATGCTTGTCTGACCTCTGCCTGAAGGCAGTTTTTCTCCTTTGACTAGCCAGAGGTCAAATAGGCCCACACTATTTACTTGATTGTTTTCTGGAACGATTACGGGAAGTTAAAGTTTTGATTATTTTCTTTGGTTGTTGTTTTGGTTATTCCTGTCTGCAATGGTGAAAATGAATTTAACAAGTGCACATCTTGAGCTCAGTGGGTGAAATTGTCCCTTGAAATTCTCTGAGACCATGCTGTATACTCAAAATGGCTGGCCAAAGTCCCAGCCCTGGCTTGATGCAGCCAGAGGCCTGAGGCCATGTTGCACATGAATGGGATAGGTTAGATAAGAAAGGATTGAATTTGACTATTTTAAGAATCAAGTTTAGGATATGGATGTACTAGGATTATATTGATTTCTTCTAACTATTGTTATTGATATAATGTATGATAGAAATGATTATTGGGAAGTATGCATAGAGAGTTTGTAAGCCCACTGCCTTCAGTCATTAGGTATAGGGCATGCCTGCCAAGAAGGCTCTGAAAAGCATCTCCAGGATATTCTGTAAGGATATATCAGAACATTCATTGTACGAGTTTCACATGTCTGGCATATCCCCGCTGACATCAAGTCCGTCCCAGCTTACACACAGTGACCATATAGGATAGAGTCGACCTGCTCCAATAATGTATCTCAGGCTATGATTTTCCAGAAGCACATCTTCTGCCACATCTTTCTCTTGTAGACTAGCTGGTGGGTTCAAACATCTGATCTTTCAGTTAAGAGTTGAGTTCTTTAACCACTGTGCAACCTACACTCCTGTTTGGCACATACTCCATTCCCACCCCCGAACCCCAAACCACTGCCATGAAGTGACTCCCATAAAGATTCATAGCCTCTGAAACTGTTCATAGGAGGAGTTCTACTCTGTACACATGGGGTTTCCATGAGTTGGAACTTGTAAATAGTAATGGTTTTGTTGGTTAAGTATTATCTACAATCAGTGTTTCTGTTCTGGTGGACCATGTGGGTAACTTGTTAAAATACAATATCTATTCCAGACACTAGGACTGGGATCTGAGAGTTGACACTTCTGATAAACTCTCAGGGGGGCTGGGACAGGCAATTTCTAAGATATGAGGTCAAGTCTGCCATGTTCGTCAGACACCATGAAAGAGTGTGGTTACAATAATGAAGAGATTGGCTTTCTAAACACTTTCTGTATCTAAGTGTGGTGCAGTGAATGACTTAATATGGTTCTTGTAGCCATAATCTTTGCAATTCTCTCCAAATGACTTGGTGCGACTATGCTCATGAAGTGCTGGTGACTCACCAAGGGGATTGGATACGTTAATAATAATGTAAATAAGGTGCGTAGCACCCTTGTGGGAGTGGTGTCATTCATATAAGATGCATAGAACCATAACAAAGGGATCAATCAGCTTTGTCATTCCACTTAAAATTAGCCAACCCAGAGATGGAAAGAGGATCCATGCTACCACCCAGAAGAGGAGCCAGAGTGGAATGTGTCTTTTGGATGGGGGTGGGGGGGAGTCCCTTTGCTGAAACTCCTAGAATGATGAGACAGAGAGAGAGGGCTGTAAAGTTAAGATAGCAAAAGATACTGAGACAGTGAGATAGCAAGATAGGGAGAAGCCACATCAAAGAAACAGCAGCAGTAGGACCAGGAGACTGGCAGGAGATAGGGTCCATAGAACTAAAAGCTGAGTGCCTTTGTGCAGGAGGCTTAGTGAAGGAATGAGGTGCCTCTGGGGACTTAGGGTGGAGCTCAAGGGCTTTGTTAACACTGAGGGGTCAGAGGCCAATGAGCTGCAGGACCAAGGGTCACAGGACCAAGAGTAGAAAGAGATATGCTGGAGGCACATCTGAGAAACTTTCCTTACCAAAGAACTATATCCTTAGTCATTTTTAACCCGTTTTCCCCTTTAAAAAATCCCATAATCATGAGTCCCGTCGGTGAGTTCTATGTGATGACTGCAGTGAATCATCAACTATAGCAGGGAAAGAGAAGGAAGGTTGGTATCAAAATTGGTGAAAAGATTGGACGGTGGAGGCATGCCTGACCTCCGTCTCATAGCAATCAGCCTCGGACTGTTGATCTTGATTCTCATTTCCTTTTGTGAAGTTAGAGGAAGTCAGATGCCTCTATATGTCATTTTTATAGCAAGTTATAAAGGGACTCTATATAAATGACTGCTAATAATTAAAGTAGTCGATAATTAATGATTTTTATGATTCTATTTTCTAAGGATATAAAGCAGAATTGTAACATGGATGACTGCTACATAATTTCTCCATGCAATTATACTTATGGTACGAATATTGATTAGAGTTTCATAATAATTCTTTAAAAGTATTTGTGTTTTGTCCCCAATTAAGAGAGACTTACTGATGACACTAACCTTCTTTAGAAGTGGATATGGTTTACTAATTGATAACTTTGATAGATTCTTCGTTAAAAAGGTATCAGTTGTCTACTCTAACTTCACAAAATTTGGTGATTCCAGACTGGTTGTCTGAAACATCATTCTATCAGGGTTATTATCTCTAGACCTCACACAGGTACCCAAAGTATCATTTAGACAAGAGAAAGAAAAGCAGCTCTTGTAATTATTACCATCTTCCTTTATCTGAAATGTATGTGCAAGGGGAAACCAATGCTTGAATTTTGAAAGTGGGTGTATTATCCTAAATCCATGAAATCACTAAATAAATAAAAGAAGAATCATCACCAGGACTTTAAATCCAGCAAAGCATTTGTTCACTTCATGGGAGAGATGACTGATGCGATGCTTCCACCGTGAGACAGGTATATTCAACACATACATTTTATATGACAATGGAATAATAGGCTACATGTAAAGTAATGTTTCAATAATAAAATCATACTTATTCAAAATTTAATCCATTATTCATATCTTCCACTAAACTACAATGTAAACAGTACATTAATGTTAGCATAAAATTAAAGTAATTATGTACTGTTTAGCCCCTTTTTGATATTACCCACCTCTCTTTTTTCAATGGTTTTTATTTTCCAAGATTCCCAGTTTCAATTTTCCAGACAATATTTGCTATTTTCCCTAACTTTCATTAGTAATTTAGAAATACTTCTAATGAATACAATTCTATGGCACTGAACTGCAATTTAAAAATAATTAATACTTTTATTTTCCCTACTAGTTTGAACTTCCAAAGAAGACAATTTTGTGTCAGTTGTGAATCAAACAGGTAAAATACAGCATCACAGAAAACTTCTAGACCAAATTCACTGTCATCGAGTTCATTCTGACTTGGAATGGCCTTATAGGACAGAGTAGGCCTGTCCCTTTAGATTTCCAAGGCTGTAAGTCTTTATTGGAGCAGAAAGCCCCAATTTTCAGTTTCAAACTGCTGACAAAGCTCAACACACAATCTACTACACTAGACATAAGAAAATTTCGGGCAAAAGTAATTTAAATTTTAGAATATTCAAGAAAGGAAGTTGTTCAATGGGATACTGCCCAGCATTGTGTTCCTAAGTGGACACTTTTGACCTAGTTTCTATGCAGCCCATGGTGACTCGGGGCACCTGCAGTAGACAACTGAGACTTTAGACTCCTCTCTCAAGGAGCACAACAGCCTTCGTGAGCCTCACTAGAAGAATCAGATTGGGAAACCCCAGTACATGAATGGGCTTTACCTCAAACTCACCTGTAGCAGATTTAAGGAACTGAAATACTTCCTTAGACTTAAGGCTGAAACACTCTAGGGTGAGAAGCAGAGGACTGGTATCCAAGTTGCTAGTATTCCAAGGTTATGGTATTAGAGGTCGTTGGACTTTGGTTCAGATGAGGGTGCCCTAAAAACAATGGCCCAGGACTACCATATGTTTACTCTTTTATAATCTCTTTGCTTTTTTAGGGGAAGGAGCTCTGATAGCGTAATGGTTGCACATTCGGCTGCTAACTGTAAAGTCAGAAGTTCGAAACCACCAGTCACTTTTCAGGAGAAAGATGGGGTTTTCTACGCCCATAAAGATTTATAGTCTCAGAAACATCCAGGGACAGTTCTACCCTGTTCTACAGGGTTGCTATAGTCAGCATCATTCAATGGCAGTGAGTTTGGTTTTGCTTTCTTATGACATACTAATCTAGAAGGCATGATTCTGCCTTTGTGAATGAGTATTATCGACAATTTTGCCCCATCCTCAACAGTATTTTTGGTAAATACTGTTCAGTCACTTAAGCATTTCATTTGTACAACTCAACAATTTATGTGTCACAGTCTAAAAGCTGGCTTGCACACCTATAATTTCCTTTCCTCAATAGTGTTTTAAATTCTACATCATTGTATCGCTAAAGTGAAACAGGGGTATATATAGACCATAGACCTATGAATAGATTTTTGGCTTGCACTTAATTGTAGCCTTAATCCAAGAACAATTAGTTCTTATGACATGGCCCAACCGGATATTAGTTCTCACGAAGAGATCACTGAGGATACCAGTGCTATTGCGAAATGTGATGAAGAAACCAAATGGTGCCCAGCTATCGGAGAGAAGAGTGTTTGGGGTCCTAAAGGCTTCCCTTAAAACAAGTAACCATGCCAACTACGTCCACACGGAGGAAGCACAAATCTGCAGAAGAGGAGAGTATCAGATCTTAAATTATGAACACCCATTTTTCAGAAGGCTATGGATGACAGTGTACGTTCAAATCCATTTGCAGAGAACCCATGTAGATTAAGCCTCCCGTGAATTGCTTCTGACCATAGTCTAGGGATGCGAATAGAGTTGTAAAGTTGGTTACGGCAAATGTGGTTAGGTTAAAATGTAACACCGGTGTTTTTTTTCTCTCTGCGTTACTTTATCATTGTTGTTGGGTTTTTGGCTTTCTTGTTTTTGTTTTGTATGTTTTTCTATATATGAAATCCAGGATGGATAAATCTATAGTGGCAGTAAATTGATTAATAAGTTCCCAGGGATATGGCAGAGGAGGTTTGGGGAAATGAGAAGCTAACAATAACGGCGCTAAGAAAGAAGGAAATGTTTTAAAATTGATTGTGGTGATGACTGCACAACTTCCATATTAGGAAGAAATGCCTGGTGACCTACTTCTGAAAACAATCCACGGAAAACCCTGCAGATCATCACAATAGTTCTATCTGCAACCAAAGACAGGTCGCATTGCATTCTGCTTTGCAAGGAGTCACCATAGATGGGGGGCTGACTGTATAACAGCGAACAACAGCATTTGCTTATATGGTTTCTCTCCCACTAGAATGTTATATGACAGAAGGGATCTCATTTCTGTATGGGCTTTGGAGGAGCCCCAGTGGTGTGGTGGGTTCTACTTGGGGATGCTAACTGCAAATTCAGCAGTTTGAATCCACCAGATGCTTCAAGGGAGGAAGATAAGGCTGTCTGCTCTCGTAAAGATTTATAACCTTGGAAACATAGTGCACAGTTCTCCTCTGTTCTCCATAGTCAAAATAAGCTAGAATCAATCCCTTGGTGGTGAGCTTTGGTTTGTGTAAGTAGTTTTGGAAATGTTTGCTTGGACATGAAAGAAGTGTCACATCTGTGAATGAGTACACGGTATCTGAAGAAATGAATACTGGTCCTTGGAAATGGGCCAATGGAGGAGTTGTTTCTGAGTTGCCTTACACAGTCCAATCAGCCAGAGCAGAGCTCTGCTGATACATTTATGGACATCCACCATATGGTGCAGTGGAGGAGATATGGTAAGGGCCAGGAGTTCAGGGCACCGACTGCTGTGTAACTGAGAGAGTTCTGTACTGTGTGTAAGCCTTAGTGTTCTCAGTCATTCAAAAGAGGCTTGTGACAAATCCCACACGCATAAGAAATGCAAATACATAAAGTGGGCACAACTCGTCACTCTTTATGTGTGGGTCGCATAAAGTGACTACCACAAAGTACGGACAGTCTCTGGGTTACCAATGAGATCTGTTTCTAGGGGTCTGTAAGTCAAATTTGTAGGTAAACCAGAATAGGTACACCTGGTTTTTATTTAGCCTTCCTTTACCGCAAGAATAGCGTAAAGGTTTGTCAGTTTTTCAACTGCATATGCAGCAAATGAAGGGGATCGTGATGAAGCCGTTGTTTCCCATAGAGTTGTTTCTATTGTTTCAAAAAGAGTACAAGTTTATATTAAAGGGAAAATCAGAGCTGTCTATAAGTCCTATTTTAGTAACCCGGAGACTTGCTGTACAATTGAAGGCAAACAAACAAAGAAACAAGAAAACAAGAGGTGGAGACCAAGCTTTAGAGTGGAAATACCTGGCACCTAGTACCGTAGCCAGATAATGACGTCAGCACGGAGTGTGATGACTCAAGTTGATCCTATGAACCCTGGGTCGTATGAGATGAGAATGGCACTTTACCTTTGTGGTCTTTCTCCACACAATTAATCCTAGTCTAACAATGGAAAAACACCAGATAAATCTCATCATAAGAACATTCTGCAAAAGATCTGACCGGAACGCCTTAAAATCATTCAGGTAATTAGAAACAAGTCTGAGTGGTTGGCAGGGCTAAAGGAAGCTAAAGGGCACCTAGAGAAACATGTCAACTAAATGCAGCGTGGCATCCTGGGTGGTATATGGGTCAGAGAATGGGTATTGCGTGAAGTTTAATGAACTCTGAGTAAGGAATGACTTTGGGTAATCAGCATCATCATCTTGGTCCATTAATTTTAACAAGTCTATTCACGAATGTGAATTTTAACAAGTCTATTCACGAATGTGGATTTTAACAAGTCTATTCACTAATGTGGCACTACGCTATTGCTAGCTACAAGGTTAGTAGTTCAAGCCCAAGAGTTGCTTCGCAGGAAAGAGATGAGGCTGCCTGCATTTATAAAGGTTTATAGTCTCAGATTCTCTCTCCAGGGTAGCTGCAAGTGAGAATCTAGTTTGTAGCACTGGGTTTGGTTTTTGAGTTTAAGATGTTAATAATAGAGGAAATTAAGTTATGGCAAGTCTATATGTACTAACTTCACATTTTTTTCTGTAAATTTAAAACTGCTTTAGAATAAAAAGTATCTTAAAAATAAAACACCCAAGAAGCATTTCATTGTGAGGATTCAAACTAGAGAAAGTTTGGTAGCTTTTGAACTCAAGGTGTAACTATTTAAAAAAAATCATTTTATTAGGGGCTATTGCAACTCTTTTTACAATCTGTACATACATCATTTGTGTCCAGCACATTTGTACATATGCTGCCATCATCATTCTCAAAACACCCACTCTCCACCTGAGCCCCTGGCATCAGCTCCTCATTTTCTCCTCCCTCCCCGCTTCCCCAAGATGTAACTATTTTTATTGATTGCTGATTTTATAAGTTGATTAGTCCTAGTTAAGATTTACCATGTAGGAAAGTTCAAGTGGTTTTCATTACATGAAATACACTGCTTATATAATGGCACAGCAGTGCTGTCTAGGAGAAGGGTTATGACTACGTGAGATATGGCTTATAATATAATCATTAAAAATAATGGCTGCAAATGGGCAGAGGACATGAACGGACAGTTCACCAAAGAAGACATTTAGGCAGCAACAAACATATGAAGAAATGCTGATATTAAGAGACTAGTACACCACAACCACCCCCCACCACCTGATGGTGGGACTTTAAAATGGTATAACCACTGTGGACATTCGGTCCACACTTTCTCAAAATTGGGACTAGAAATTGATCTCTCTACTAGGTGTACAACTTAGAGGAATAAAAGCCATCACGCGAATGCATCTATGTACACTCCAGCTCATCACAGGTCTATTCACAATAGCAAGATGGAAACAACTTAAATGGATGAAACAATATTGGTACATACACACAATGGAAAACTACAATGCAAAATTAAAGAATAACAATTCTGCGAACTACCTCATGGCACGGAAGAACCTGTAGGGCTGAGTGAAATTAGTCAATCTCTAAGTAAGAACATTATAGGAGACGATAGGAGGAAAAAACCCAAGTAGCATTCTTTGATGGTTACCAGGAGTGAGAAGGGAAGGGGCCAACAGGAAGTTACAGACTAGATGTAGACAGGTGTTAACTTGGGTGAAGGACAATAGGCAATAAGGAGATGGGCAAAAAAAGGTGGAAATAAGGTAAGAAAATGGGAGATTTGATGAGTTGCTGTAAATAAAACTGATTATCTGCTCTGTAAACCTTTACCTTGTTCACAACAAAACTGTTAAACAAACTACTGGCCACAAATATTGTAGGATAGCATGAGAAACGTTAGGATACAACGTTTCGTTTTAAGTAGATACAAAGTTGAATGCATGGTATGATATGGTAATAATAAAATGATTGGAAGTACTGCAAAATAATGCCAGAGAATATGGTAGGTGGGTGGATTACAGGCAATTCTTCTGCAATGTAGGTGTATTAAGTTTACCTTTACTGCTGGTTTTCATATATTAGTAAGAAATAAAAAATGTTACTTTATCACCAGTTCTATTTCAAAGCATTTGGCTAATAATATAGCAGTATTATATATATTATAATTCCATATAATTCATATTATGTATTTATAATATTTATTGTAAATAGGGTTGCAGTTTTGATTCTAAAAGGGTCTAATGCCGAACGCCTTCATGGCTCATAAAGAGTCTCAGGTCTCTGCTTGGAAGAAAGAGTGAAAGTCTCCCCATAAGTAACTGGAAACCTCCGATTTTAACCAATGAATTTTTATGAGCAAAAAGAGAGCATAGGACATTTTCCATCAATGGTCTATTGTGGTAACAGGTAACATCACACTCATTCATAGACAGAAATCAAAACTCTTCAGATGAAGGCACTCAGGATGTAGGAAAAATGTTAATATGCTTAAGGTACTTCTATACTTTTCCTACTTAAACTGGAAAACTGAGGTATGGCATCAAGAACATAGTCAGATTTCCAGAAGACATGGCAGAAATATTTTATATGGAAATGCTATAAACTTGATAGCAATAGCATTATAAACCTTCTGTTTGAAAAACAGAAATCTGTTTCACATATTTTCTCTGATGAAACTACATAACAAATTTTCTTTACCTAAAAACACAATATCTAGTTACTTTGAAAAAGCAAAAAAAAAAAAAAGACTTCATGCTTTTTGAATTTTTTTTTGCTTGATCTCAATTACAAGGCAGATTTCTCATAAATGACTTAAAGGAAGAATATCAATAACAACTTCAAGATGATGATGGTAACAGATAACATTTATCATGTTAAGCACCGTAGTCGGCGCTTTATGTTATCAATTCTCATGCTAACACTTTAAGGTAAAAATCAGTTAAGCCCATTTTAAAGATTGGAAAACTGAGAAGCAGCGAGGTCTTGTAATGAGTGCACAGATTAAGGGTTGAACCTAAGCTACTGTGATTCCAGAGAGTTGTATTTAATGGCGATGGCATTTAATGGCTATTCCATGCGTGTTAAAACAATAACAACAGTGACAAAGAACCTTAGAATATGGAACATTTCTGGTTTCTACAGCTTTAAGATGCCAGATTCAAAAGTACTACCGAAGCCAAGTTTGGAGTTAGTGACCATGAGCCAGAACAGAAACCAATGAAGGAGAGATGAAGCTTTTAAGAAAGATCAATGAATTTCACAGAAAGCTTCCAAAGCATCGTCAGGCAGCGAATCCCCAATAAAATGTCCCTGAAACTCATGCTTTAAAGCATCCAAAGCACCAACGTATTGCCCAGCAGAGCATTGTCCTGGAAAGGCCATTGCGGGCCCAGTTGCGCTAGACTCAGGTGACGAAAGAATCACCCAGGGAAGAGTTGCAATGGAAAGCCATTGCTCTAATGCTTGTCCTTTGGAAGGAAGGACATGTATGGCCCAGGCAGGCATAAATGAAGCATCTTTTTAATTTGGGTTTTATTGATTTCCATGTTTCCTACCCATTTTTATATTTCACGAATTTGTTGGCACCTTCTCATTGACATTTTTAGTTTTGAAGTCCTCTGTTTTCTCTCTGGGAGTTTACTTCCTGCATCAATTTCGCTGCGTGCTGCTATCGTCTGCGGCAGCAATGGGCATGCATTCCTTATCGACACATATACTGCAGTGCTTAAGATCATGGATCGCAGAGCTACAGTCTGTGAGTTCCAGCCCCAGCTCCAATGCTTTTGAGTGTGTGACTGGGAGAGCTATTCACCCTCATTGTGCCTCAATAGCTCATCTTTAAAATGTCAAATAATAACATGGCTCTGGTGCAGTAGTGATTAATCTTTGGGGTGCTGAGAGGTCAGCAGTTTGAAACCACGCGCCAATCCTAAGGAGAAAGATAAGGTTTTCTACGCTCATAAAGATTCATTCTGGGAAACCCACAGGGGGCAATTCTATCCCGTCCTGTGGAATTGAAATGGACTTGATGGGAGTAAGTTGTTGCTTTGTTGGTTGTTGATTTAACTCATAGGGTGATCTTGAAGATCGCATGATCCAAGAATGTTGAGCCTTGAGCACAACGCACGTCACACAGAAAGGCTGAGTGTTACCCATCATCACTGTGTCCTCACTAACGCCAGGTCCATCAGAGAGGAGAGCATTTGCATTTTCATCATTAATGTACTCATAGCACTAAGCATAGTGATGGACCCAAAGTAGGTGCTTAATGAATATTTATTGAGCTATAGTAAATATGAAACTTGCTCAGCTAGTCTTTGCTACTGATTCCCCTTCAAGTTAATTCCTTCACAAACATTTCAGTCAGATGCTCTAACTCAGTAGAGTGTGGAAAAGTTCTTATTTTCCCAATCTATATCTCGGTTCCATGCTTAAAACAGAAAAACATTCTAGAAAGCAATTTTTAATACTTCATTTCATCACAAAATATCTGGGGAATATTATTTTTGGACCAAGTCTGTTAGAATGATGAATATTTCCCTTGATGTCTGAGTCAAGTGGCCATGTGACGTGACATCTACTTCATACACAGTGATCCTATTTGAGATCAAACTAGAGCTGCAACCAGAACTTCAATGTCATCTTTGCTCTCCCTGTTCTGCTTCTAGGTTCCAGGACCTAACTGTGAAAAGTTCAAAGCCATGAAGGCTTTAGTGTTTCATTAGGGGCCATTGAGTCGATTCCGACTTCCAGTGACCATAAATGACAGAGTAAGGAACCATGGTGGCAAAGTGGTTATGCATTGGTTGCTAACCACAAGGTCAGCAGTTTGAAACCATCAGCCACTCTGAGGGAGAAGATGAGACTCTCTACCTCCCGAAGGGGTTAATGTGTCAGAAACCCGCGGGGGCAGTTCTACCCTGTCTCATAGGGTCACCATTCGTGAGAATAAACCTGACGGCAGCGAGCTAGGACACAGTAAAACTGCCAAAGGTTCTATATGATGCACTATATGCAGAAGTTGATCACCATGTCCCCCCCCCCCTACAGTGCAGCTGGTGGTTTCAAATGGCCCATCTTTTGGTTAACAGTTGAAGCTTAATGACTTAATTGCTGCTTGCCCGTCATTAATTCACACCTCCACTCAACCACCCACCATTACCCACAGTTGTTGAGCATCTAACATATTCACAGGAGTCCTAGTGGTACCTGTGGATCAGCCATTGGGCCACTGACTGCAGGTTGAGTGGTTGAAACCACTGTCCCCTCCCGGAGGAAAGAAGAGGTTGTCTGCTCCGATAAAGATTTATTGTCTCAAAATTCTATATAGGCTTTCTATGAGTTGGGATCGACTCGATGGCGATGGATTTTAATATATATCCGGACGTCCAACGTGTTGAGGATATGGACATGAAAGACAAAAATCACCTTTCTAAAGAATGTCTATGGTCTAATGGGGCACTCGAAGGCAAGCAGACAATCTTAACTGTCTAACAGAAGTGGTGACTGAGATCGGAAGGACACAAACTCAGACGAAGGAGACTGAGAGGAAGATGACTTCCTGGCGGACACAAAGTTTGAACTGGGACTTGAAAGATTCACAGGGCTGGGCCTTGCTACAGCACTGCTTCCCCTCCACTTATATCGACTGTGGATCCTTAAAGCCTTAGGAAGCCACCATGTAGAAATCATAGCTGTCATCATCCCCTTTCATAGCTCTTTCCCACATCTCTATTGTTAAAGTACCTTCAAATGAGAGCTAAAATCATCTTTAACAATTTTATCATCCAAAGCCAAGCACTTACAACGGCCTGTATGTATTCTCTCTTATATTATTCTTAGTCTTGCATTCATTCACTTTCCTGTTTAAGGTCCAACTTAGATTTTCAATCTTACCTCCCCCAATTTCCCAAACTCCACACTCAATGTAGAAGGGTAAATGGTAAGGCACTATGCAAATGTTAGTGGGTTTTATTCTAATGAACACAAATTCCCTAGGTGATTTCATGCAGACCCATAGTTTTAAAAACCATTTATATTCTGATGAATTCCAAAACTATATTTCTAGCTCTGATCTTTTCCCTTGTGGTTCAGATTTATCTATCCCACTGCTGCTTACTCACGAAATCCCCTTGGATAGGCATTTTTCTTTTATCCAAAAGTCAACTCGTAATTCTCACCTCCGCTCCTCCTGCCACCTCTGTTCCTTTCAGAACCTGCCTGTTCTCACCAGGTGAAAGCTCCACCCGCATGGTTGTTTTTATCTGAAACCGTTGACGACTCCTTGACATTTCTCTGTGAGTGAACTACCTTACCAGCCCATTAGCAAATCCTGTCAACTCGACTTGCAAACACGATGTCCACTCTTCCCCCTCCATTGTTCTGCGGCCAGTCTGAACTACCTGCACAACTGCCTTCCTGCTTGTCCACCTACGACTGCCTCTGCCGCCTTTCCTTCACGCTGTAGCCTTTGGCTAGCTTAGCTCGTGCCACTGCTCTCTGCGCAACGTCCCCGATGGCCACAGCTCCTGCCACCTTTTGCACCGTGATGCCACTCTCCCTCTGCTCACGTGCTCTAGTCGGGGCATTTCTGAAGTCACCCTGCAGGCTCAACCTGAAAACTTGCTGCGCTAGTTGCATAGTTTGCCCTTTGCTTTTATTCATAGTTTCTCTTCCAGTCTTTACCCCTCCTCCCAATAAAAAGGCACAGAATTATTCTCTTAATCTTTTGAACCATGTTCTTGTTTTCATTGCATTTTTTCATACCACAAATATTTCTTGGATAGCTACTGTTAATGGCGTGCTGGGAAAACACCAGTGAACTAAGTAAGCAAAACCGCCTTCCTCTCATGGCGCTTACTTTGTACTGAGGAGAGAAACAATCAGCAGAGCAATGGTACGCTAGGTGATAATAGGGGGATAGGCTGTGTTAGGAGAGAATGGTGGCTGTTTATTTGTTTTTGGATGATTGCTACTTTAGTAAAGAGAGTATTCTGGTTAATTTTATATGTCAACTTGGTTAGACTATGGTACCAAGTTGGCTGGCCAAGCACTAGTCCAGTTACTATTATGAAGATGCTACTTGTGACCATGTCTTATGAGGTGGTTTATTGTGCCAACCTGGTTGATAAAGACATGTGGGGTTAATTGAAGGGCGGAGGGATAAATGGCTTGGTGAGCCTTGCCTTTCTAGTTCTCGGGTCTCTTGCTTTGTGATGGTCGCACCAAGGTGTAGCTGTCTTACCCAGTTCCCTGCTTCAGCTGGCAAGGCTGACTTCCTGCAACACATCCCCAAGGAGTAGCCACATGGACCTACCCTGATGCAGCCCTGGGTGCTGGAGCAGTCGTGTGGTGACCCTTGCCAGAGCTGAGATGCTTACACATTTGCTGACTCGGCTTTCCTCCTGCAGTCAGCATCATAGTGTGTGTTTTGTGAGACGGAGGAGGACTTTGTGGATTGGTGTTGGACATATGGGTTAATGAGTTAATGTTGGACTTGTGGGCTTGGGCAGGACTGGGTTGGGATGTTTTCTTGATGCGCACTTAACCTTTACATAAAAATCTGTCTTATATATGTTTCTGTGGATTTGTTTCTTTAAAGCACCCAGACTATTACATCTTACTTTGATCCACCATCAATGCTCATGAGAGCAGCAGGCAAGAGATCAAAAGATGCATTGCATTGGGTAAATCCGCTGCACAAGACCTATTTCAAGTGTTGAAAAGGAAGGACATTACTTTGAGGACTCTGGTGTGCCTGACCCAAGCCATAGCATTTTCAATTGCCTCAAAAGTCTGTGAACGTTGAACATGTAATAAGGAAGACTGAAGAAGAGTCAATGAATTTGAATTGTGGCATTGGGGAAGAATGTGGGAAGTATCATGGACTGCCAAAAGGAACTGTCAAAAGAACAAACAGATATGTCTTGGAAGAAGTATGACTAGGTTGTTCCTTAGAGGCCACAAGAGTGGGACTTTGTCTAAATTGACTTTGGGCAAATTGTCAGGAAAGACCAGTCTTTGAAAAAGGACATCATGCTTAGTAAAGTCGTGGGAGAGTGAAAAAGAAGGAGATGGATTGACACAGTAGCTTAGCTGCAACAATGGCTTTACCATGGAAACCACTGTGAGGATGGCGCAGGACCAGGCAGTGTTTAGTTCTATGAGTTGCTATGAGTCAGGACTAATTTGATGGCACCTAACAGCAGCAGCAACAACAACAACAACAAGAACATGTGATCAAATTAGTTAGCTTTAAGTAAAGCAGATCATCGTCCATAATGTGGTGGGTTTCAATCAATCCGTTGAAATCCTTAAGAAAAACAGAAACTCCTCATGGTGGGTTTGGCCTCCAAATTACAACTAGACACGTTACCAGACTGTATCATGTCCTATTCTTCCCAAGGCTCCCTGACTGGGCCCATGAAGATCAGCGAAGGAAGTGAGGCAAAGGAGCCTTGTGAATATTTTCAACTAGCATCTTCTAGACAGAGGGCCTAGAAGTGAATAGTTCTGAGGCAAAGTCATGCTTGATCATTCCTAGGTGCAGGAAAGAGACCAAGGTGGGTGCAGTAGAGTAGCACTCTCACCACCAGCCATTATATTGTGTTTTATTGTTTATGGCTTTCCAACAGATTATTGGCTTCATAAATCAAGAGAACTTTTATTTAATGCCTTTATTTTGGGATCCCAGCACTGCGTCTTGCACATAGTGGGGACCCAATAATTGTTTATGAAACGAACTGCCCTACACTATAAACAAAGCTACCTGTTCCCAACCTCTTTGCCTCCCCAATTTCGTTTGCAACCTTTACGAATTTTAGTTCTTTCATCTTGAACGCTGCACTGTGTTTCAAAAGCTTATCATGTAAGGATCGCCGACTCCATATAGCCTCTTTGCCTGGTTGGCCTTCAGCTGAAGGTCATTTTTCATTCCTCTGATAACTCTTTGTCATGTCGCAGCCAAGGAGAAATCTCCATGGGGGCAGTGGCCATGTTTGTTCGACCTGCTGGGGCAGAGCGCTGTGTGCAGCCTGGTGCCTGAGCACATGCAAGGAGTCACACAGGGAAGGAACACACATGAACGGCTGTTTCTTCCAGAACAGGAGTTGCTCCATGGTGTACTGTGCCTAGTTCACAGAGCAACTGGTTCCATGTAGTTCACAGAGTCATTCAAGATACTCCGAAAGTGGACAACATCTCAGAATTGGAAACCCTGTTTTAGAAAGCACAGCAACCACGCGCTCCGAGGTCCTTCCCAAGGAAGAATCAGGACAATGGGAACTCTTTAGGTGGGGTCCCTTTGGCATTCTTCATGGTTCCATGTAGCTGGGGCAGAGAGCGGTTTCTCTTTTCTTCTAGTCAGCTCATTTTTTCTAGTTTAAAATACTTGCACATTGGTAATATTGTCATTTCAAAATTAGGAGCATTGTGGTTAAATGAGTGTCTTACACTCAGCAATCATTTACAGGTAAATGCTGTATCTGGGAGGAGCCAATACTTGCTGGTGCCCAGAAATCTGAGCGTGGCCTGGCAGCACTGTTGGGTACCCACGCGGGGCTGCTGACCACGGGTGGGTGGCTCAAACCCACTAGCAGCTCTGTGGGAGAAAGAGGCACCCAGTCTCCAAAACTCTGTAGAGGGTTGCTATGAATTTGGGGCAGAGGGTGTGGTTTGGGGCTTGGCAGTTCCTGTTACAGGACACTCGGTGGCACAGTTGGTTACACATTCTGCTGCTGACAGCTTGGCTAACCGTTTGAAATCACCAGCCTTTCCTGGGAAGAACGATGAGGCTCTTTGCTCCTGTAGAGAGTCACAGCCTTGGAAACCCCAAAGGGCAGTTCAACCCTGTCTTATGGGGTCACTGTCAGTCACAATCGACTTAATGGCTGAGAGGGGTTTTTTTTGTTTTGTTTTTTTTTTAACTCTTGCTAACCACCTGCCACCTTAAAGAACTGAAAAACTACTATCAGCTAGGCTGGAGGAGAAAATCACATTTTGGAAAAATTGAATTAGAAAGTGTGAAAATGCCCATCATAAGTGGACCAGTGAGGTAACAAAGAGAAGACCATGTATGTCTGTGGAACTGAACTGAAATGGATGTGCTAATGTATTTTCACTGCATTGTTACCAACGACTTGAAAGCCTTCTCCTTAGTTAATTAAAAAGCTAATTAGCAGGTCCTTCATGGGTCAAACACGCCCAAATAAGACTTCCTTTTATTCCCTCAGCAAATTCTCTCTGCCCTTAATCAGCCATGTGCGGGAGACTCTCAGCACAGCATGGCAGAGGAGGGGCTGCCCGATGGACCTTTCCTAGAGACTGGCGTTTGAAATCTCAGCACTTTGATAAGCTGGCTATTACTTCAGTTGAATCCATTTTAATTGGGCGACGGCTTCAATATGTGCCACTGGCTTCTTGTCGGTATTCCCACCATGGGCATAAAATAAAATGCCACTTAGAAGTGTTCTTGCATTTGAAACTGTCATCCAGTAATTTAAATCCAAGACGCACTGCCAAATATTAACGAGGCGTATTAGTAAAATGCTATGATGCAGAAGATGCCTGGGATATAAAATTGGGACTGTCTGCACTCGTTTCAGCACCAAGCGACTGTGTCCTCCTTTGGGAGACTTGTTAATTGATGTTCTAGGTTTGGGAGTTCTGGGAAAGTGGGGAGTGTGGGTTACCCACTTGCCATCTGTAACCGCCTCTTCACAATGACACTCCTTAAGACCCGCTTAATCCCGAATCAGTGATTTGCTTCTGGGTTCCCAAAGTCTTCAGAAGAGTTTTAAGCATAATGTTCACCAGAGTCTAGCGGATTATTAGTCAGTGACAAGTAATCTGCACAAGAGAAATTTGTGAATAATTGAATCAAAGAGCTTTAGGCCCTACCTAAATTAGATACATGAACAGGGAGGCACATGTATCCAGTCCACATTCAAATTTCAAGAATTACTGCTGGCATGACTTCCCAGGAATAAAATATACCACCCCCCAGAATGAAATCATTTTAAAATCAGGTGCTATCTGTTGAATGAATGCCACACAAGCAAAGGAGCGGGAGCACTTAAGTAGATGTACTGCCAGGTTTATCTCTGTCAACTGTCATTTTGGAGCTTCTTTTATTCAAAGGACACTTATAAAATAAAGCCAAGCTTTACTTATACTTGCATAAGAACTTTACACATTTTCCCTCAGCTTACTGTTCTTCAAGCTTTTCATGATGAGCACAATAGTTGCACCGTAAGAAATGGTCATTGTTCCTTTGAATTGAGTTTAAATTGATGTAGACACCCCGGGGCAGTAAACCCACAATAGGAGGAGACTTCAAAAAGTTTGTGGAAAACTGAAATGAAAAGATAATGGAAATTTCACATGACCTTTTCCAAACACCGCCCCACCCCCACCCCCTCCAATTCTTTATTTCAAATACCCGGCAGTGCTGCCTCTTGCCAAGTGGTGATAATACAGTCTGAGCTTTCGTTAATAGATAAGAAGCACCTACTATGAAACTCACATTATATTAGATGCTCTTCTATACATGAAATATATAGGCACTTGTCTGCATTTCTGAGGTGATGAGAGGCTTATTTATTTACTCATTGAAATGGCAGGAAAAGTAACAGGAAAAAAAGTCAACCAGATAACAAAACATGAAGCACTGCCATTTTCCTATAGCACATGAAGAAGGTGAAATATTTAGCCCTGAAAAAACATCACCAATATGACAATGCTTAGAAGCATGAGAAATACACGGGCCAACTGGGAAAATAAAGGAGTTTCTTTCCCACACATGCAAGACATGGGGTTTTCCATAGCCTTGATGTGCTTAAGCAAAAAGGAAAAAACACCCTGCGGACTGGCTACGGATGGACCAACAGAATCAGGAGCATCTGGAAACAGTGCACTCTTCTTTCCTCTCCTGTACGTACTTCCCACTTTTTATCCTGGAAATTCTTTCGGATGGATCAGCAAAGAAACACTTGTCTTTGAAGGGAGAGGCCAAGGCCGATCGAGTAATAAGGCAGCAGCAAGGAATTTGGGACAGCTAGATAAGGTAAGAAGAGGCAGCAAAAATGGAGTTGGTTTTAGATAAAAGAACTAAAGAATTGAATTTGAGTGATGTCACTGGGAAGCAGGTCATAGGGTCAAACAGAAGGTAGTTTCACGAGAAGCTGCTAATAGTTGCATATATATTTTTCTAATATTTAGGACGTTTCCCCACTAAGTGTCACTGGTATTCTAGTGGAGGTGTTACACAGGGAGCTGCTGAAGTGTCAGGGAAGGCAATGGGCCGGGCTGTGCTCCGGCCCCCCTGGACATCCTGAGGGCTCCTTGAAAGGGCCAGACTCTTTCTGGTACTCAGTCACTGGCAGAAGTCTTGTGAGACCAAGGTCAAACTAGATTGACAACTTACTAATGTAGAGTAGGGCATCCAACCTTCCTTCTGGACGGCCAATGATCATAAAGATGGCACAGGAGCGGACCAACAACACTTCACCATGACTAGGAGCCAAATTGATGGTAACGAACTGCACAATAATGTTAAATAACGTCTCTTCTCAGAGACACACACATCATATGCCTATTTGCTGTATATTGATCTCAATTTCTGATACTAGAATTTTAAAAATTATTGTACTTACTAAAGATTCAAAAGTGAATTATAGGAAGCAATGAAGGTGGCTGAGAGCTAAGGAGGTAAGTTAGTATGCCTTTCAATACTAAGATGCTGCTCTACTTAAAAACATGAATTCATCATTTTATTGGGAGCTCTTACAGATGTCATAACATTCCATAATTCAAATAGTTCAAGCACAATTGTACAATTGCTACTAAAATCAGTTTCAGAACATTTAATGCCAGCTCTTCTTTTTTACTCTCCACCCCCACCCTTCCCCCAGGAACCCTTGTTATTATTAATATATCATTATTACTATTGTATGTTTTCCCGCTATAATTCCGTAATTTGAGCCCCTCGAGTGGAGTTTTACAGTCATCATTGCTATCAGCTCCCCTTCACCCTCCTCTGTCTTCCTGTATCCTCAGGGAATCATTGTTCCTGTTACTGTTTTTGTAGGGTCATCCATCCTGGTATTCCTGTATCAAATGATCTTACTTATACACCTGGACCTACATAGGTCTAACAGCATTAGTGAGGTGACACATAAGCCTTAATAGTAGGGAGAGGAAATATTAAAAACCAAAGGATCATTCTGAGTTTCTTCAGTGCTATACCAACTCCCCCACTCCTACACAAACACACACACACACGACTATTCTGTGCAGGGCTGTCCAATTATCTTTCAGGCGGGCTTTGGGTCCCCACTTTGTCCACGCTCCTTCACATCCCTAGATTCTTGTTTTTGAACTTCTGGTACCTATTCCCATCAACACCTCACAATCACACAGGCTGGTGTGCTTCTTCCATGTGGGCATTGTTGCTTCCCTGCTCAATGGCCTCTTGTCTGACCACAAGCCTTTAAGACCCCAGGGGTTATATGTTTTTTAAAGCTAGACACCTTGAGCTTTCTTCACCACATTTGCATATGCACCCATTTTGCCTTCAGCAATTGTGTCAGGAAGGTAGCCTATGGTGCCACTTTATTCGAAGAAACTGTTCTTGTTCTTAAGTGAGATTTTAGTAGAAACCCCAAGTCCCTCTGCTTCCTTGTTGAATTTACATGTATGTACATTTATAGACAAATACACCTACATGTATAGTTATATATTTATAGATCTCTATGGACACCTATATATATATGTGTATATATATATATATATATATATATATACACACACAAATGTTTGCTTTCTTCTTCTTTCCTCCTGCCCCACTATTATTGCTCAGCCCTCATTTACTTCTCAGTAATTCCTCTTAGACACGTTTCAATTTTAACCCAACCTGGAATTCTACACCCTCCTCACTGTGAATTTTAGAACCCTTATGACTCCCCTGCCCCTGTCATTATTGGCTCACCACTCCCCTTCCCCAGCTGCCCCCCCTCCCAGAATTTTCAGTCCATTTTATCTCTATGGGGTGGCCTGTCCTACCTATCATATATAGATACACAATAATAGTAATAAAGAGAAACCATATAAATAGTTCCAAGTCTAACTGATGTCAAGACTCAGAGTAGATGAATATCTCTCTGCTAAGTAGTGGGCAGGATTGGTTATAATCCATCAGCCCAATCCAATCCCCCTTTCTTTCAGGGATCCATATCCCAGGACCTGCTCACCTAACAGCACTCATACCCTTTTAGTCCTCAGCCTTCCTGTCCCACAGGTGCACACTCTGCAGGTCCCAATTGCTCTTCCTGGATACTGCTTCACTTGGAAAGACCTTTCATTCTCCATTTGAATAAGTGAGACTAATCAAACTTAATGTTTCTGTACTATTTATCATGCAACCTAAGGCTGGATGCTTGCAGTGCCATGACTGATTGATTTTGTAAATATCCACGCTTGAGTAAAACTTTAATAATGGGTTCACACTGCACTCAATGACATTGCTCCAGTAGAAAACGTTAAAAGGTAGCTTAGGTCTCATGCAAAGGGATACCCCCACCCTAAAGTAGGATTTTTTTTTCAAAACCATGTGTTTAATTTTGTTTTACAAAACAATCTATCACCTTCAAAGTACTCTCCACTACACTTAATACATTTTTCAAATCTGAGATTCAATTCTTGGAAACATTTTTCAAATTAATCTGTTTGGATGGCTGACAACATCTCCCCCCGCCCCACCTTAATTGCTATCCTTTCATGACCCTCTTCATTTGCAGAAACAAAAAAGTCACAAGCAGGGAGGTCAGGTGAGTCAGGTGCATGGGACAGGAGAGGCATGCTGCTTTTTCCCCAAACTGCCACACTGAGGTGGCTGCATGAGCAGCTGTATTGTTGTGGTGGCAAAACCAGTCCCCAGCCCAAATCAGGTTTTTGGTCGCACACACACTTTTGCACAATCTTTTCAGAACCTCTAAATAGAAAGCTTGATTAACAGTCTGACCTGGTGGAATGAGCTCCAAATGCACTAGGAGCAGACAGTTTCATCCGTTCGGAAAGCTGATGGACGTCCAGAACGAGGTTTGTCATCAATCGACATTTTACCTTTTTTGAAACAAGAAAACCACTCACACACTTCCATTTTCTCCATAGCTCTGTCCTTGTGAGCTGTGTTCAACATCACACAGTTTCTGTAACGTTTTTCAAGATCAGGAAACAAAATTTCATAGCTGTACACTGTTCTCTTAAATCGGCCATCACAAAAAAACCCAATATTGATTAAACTGCTTTTATGAAACAATTCACTGTGACAAGAGAGAACCTTCCCAGGTGATGCCACTGGGTGCACTAACTCAGAGTGAGTTGCTGGATGCATGCCTAGCAGGAAAAATGCATACTATGAATGCTCTGCTCTGTCCAGGGAAATTCCAGGGTTTTTTGGTGCCCCTTCATATACTACATATCAGATTGAATGTGATTGTCATCGACATTTTGTTAGGTGGTATGCATTTAAAATGACATATTATTAGGCAATAATGCAGATTAAGTACTTATTAATGTTTCTTTATTGCTTTTTCATGCATTCCACGGACATAAAAATCACGATGCCTTACAGCAGTGGCTCTCAACCTGCGGGTTGCGACTCCTTTGGGGATCGTACGACACTTTCACAGGAGTCACCCAATTCATCACAGTAGAAAAATTACAGTTATGAAGTAGCAACGAAAATAATTTTATGGTTGGGGGTCACCACAAGTTGAGGAACTGAACGAAAGGGTCACAGCATTAGGAACCATTGCCTTACAGTTTTCTGGAAGAAGTTAAGAGAAAAGAAGTCATATTGTGGGATAGGAAGGAAGACTGATGGAACATTTTTTTTATTTCTTAGAAAAATAGTTGTCTTGCCATTGCCTCCAGACTCACCTGTCAAAATAAAAAATACACAAAAATAGCAGCTCTGATTGACGTGCGTTCTGGTGATGGGCCGGGGAGGAGCAGGAAGGGAAGGTGGTCGTCTTTAGAACAGAGAAGCCGCTGAAGAGTGGTCGTGTCATCACAGAAGCGGGAGGGCCGAGAAAAACAAAGGCTGGCTATGAAGACCGACTTCAGTTCACATGTACACGACTCACGAGAGAGCAGTGATCCGCAAGCTTGGAAGTTTAGAATGGGCTCGATTAGTAACGCTTGATCAGTGTTAACAAGGGGCATGTGCTCACATGGCCTCTTGGCCTCTGAGTTGATGGCATTTCAGTCGAATGCTTTTTGCTTAGTAACTTCACCATCATTCTTTGCTCAGTCAATGAGAGGGCATCCAAGTCATGCTCCAGAACGTTTCATATTGTTGGTTTGTTATTGTTGCATTGTTTTGTTTTTAGGCTGCAGAGTTTCTTGTATCTACTTGTCTATTCATTATAAATGATATAATTAGTGTATAATGCTATTGCTGACACCAGTGGTCTGAATTTATTAGATTGGATCCAACTGATGGTGTTCCTATTGATGTCCCTATTGGCAGGACATGGATCCCCAGGGTTCATTACTGGGGATCATGGATGGACTTTATCCAATTTGCTGATCTGAGCATGCTCTTGAAAGGTTGCAGTTTTATATTGACATGTCATTATCATTTTGAAATTTTGTGGTGTACAATTGCTAACTTATACTACGTTAAGTTAAAGGGACCCTAAGACATACTGTAATCTGCCAGCACACTTTCAGGAAACAACATCTACAAGCGGTCACTTTCCCAAAGTTGCAAGTCAACTGTACTGGTTACCACCTTGGGTTGTCTCTTCCTTGGAAGTGGTTTGTATGGTGATTTCATGCAGCTTGGGAAACCCAGGAAGTAGGATCATCTGGTGTTCAGTGGAGGACTTTCCCTGGGCACTGACATCTGAGTCTAGAGGGTTAACTTATGTAAAAAATGAGTCAAACTAACTGGCCTGTACTTGGGAGGGCTGTTCAGTTTCCACTTTTCCAGAAAGAAGGATGGCTGACAGAGCTCGTACAGCCTGTTTGTCCTTTCATTTTGTCCAAGCACTGCCGTCTCTAGAATTTCATGGTGCGATTCATCCGGGGCTCTTCCTGAGAGAGTTTGAAACATTGATCGGGGCATTATTACCAGGCTATTGAGGCCAACTGAATCACTTAGTTCCTTGTTCACGTACACACATCCGTAATTATAGGCCTAGAGCAGAATGGACACTATGCCAGACTCTCCTTTTAAGGTATACTATCGTTCTAAGCCAATTAGCTCAGAGTCTATTATATTCAGAATTGCAAACTCTTCAAATACGGATTAAATGTATGGTACGAAGCTAAGAAATTCAGTCTTCAACAATCAGCATGTTCTATTTCTGCCTCACTTATCTTTATTCATTTGGTCTGAGCAGGTTTCCATCTTTAGAGTTCGTTTGCAGGTTTACAAATGCAGCCTTCATTTACGGGAGGAGGTGGCGGCATCTCTGAGCCGTCTCTCCTTTTCTCTCCGTTCTCTACTGAAAAGTAAAAGGATGGGTCCTGCTGTGCTTCAACAATCTCCTATACTTTCCTCGGCTCACTCCAAACACACCCTTCCTCGGAGTCTTTTCCATGATGGAAGGTTTTCCGCTTCCACCAGGAGGCAGAGGCGATGTGCTGATCATAGTCTTTAAGTTTCGGTGCTCCATAAACGTGCCCCAACGTGAGCACAGGGAAGTTCCTTGCGGGCTAACGGTGTCACGAATGACCCCCGGGATGCAGGGTGCCCTCTGCTACCCCTTTCCAGAGAGGCTCCGCGCCCTGGCGTTAGACGGAAGCCCTTTCAGATCCAAACGCACCTCTCCTGCCTTACTTGTTTCAAGGTGCATTGCAAAGAATCAACGTATAATCTTGTGTTCCCTTCTCTTTCTCAAGTTTGAGTCCAGGAATAAAACACGGTGTGTAAAAATAAGAATTTGTTATTTACCTTGCACATGAGTGTTGACACAATTGCCATGAACTCTCGCATCTTTCCCATGTCCCACCCATGACGGTGATGATAAGGAATGGTGGAGTGCATTAGATATTTAAGTTGATTTCTAGGCAAACCCCAAGAGATGTTAATGGTATTTTCAGAGAAGATTCTTTACATAGTTAACAAGGAAGAGAACTCTGTAGCCCTTCTGTATATGTCATAAAACATATTTATTACAAGAATCTTCTACAGTTAACCCATTAGTGAACTCTTACAGAAGCCACCTCTCAAGGTGAAGGGAGTAATTTTGTTTTATTGGCTTTCACATCAGCAGATGCTGCCAATTAAGGGAACAGAAGCAGCAGTTGTAACCTCTGCTGACTGCAAACCAAGAGGGACTGAACGAAAATGAAAAGGGGTGCGGGTGGGGGAAGCGAAACTCTCTCTTTTTGAAGCAAGACTTAAAACTTTTTTTATTAAAAGATAATTTTATTAGGGGCTCTTGCAACTCTTACAACAATCCATACATCAATTTTATGAAACATATTTGTATATATGTTGCCATCATTCTTTTCCAGACATTTACTTTCTATTGAACCCTTGGTATCAGCTCCTCTCCCCACCCCACCCAGTGACCCCTTGATAGATTATAAGTCATTGTGATTTTGATACCTTACACTAACTGCTGTCTGGCTTCCCCCATGGTTTCTGTTTTCCGCCCCCCTGGAGGGTTTGTGTGGTTTTGTGTTGATTATTGCAATCAGTTCTCCCTCCCTGCCCTCCCTCCCCCTCACCACCTCCCCTCTACCCTTCTGATGGCACCGCTCCCATTCCTGTCCCTGGATTCCATGTGCCCTGAGCTCTTAGCTGAGCCTTGTTCATGCTCCGGTCTAGTCCAAAGTGAGAGGCAGCACTGGGTCATGAGAGTGGGGGGTGGGGCTGGAGTGGGTTGGGGAGGAAGCCTCAAGGAACCAGAAGAATATTGTGTCTTTCATCGGTGCTTTATCGCATCCTGGCTGACTCAACCCTTCCATGAGGGGATGTCCTAGGCTACAGATGGGCTTCGGGCCTCTGCTCTGAGCCCCTTCATTCTCAACAATATGGTCTTGTTTGTTTGTTTGTTATGAGTCTTCTGATGCCTGTTACCCGGTCCCTACGACATCTCAAGACTGCACCGGCTGGTGTGCTTCTTCCATATGGGCTTGTTGATTCTCTGATACATGGCTGCTTTCTAACTTCTAACCATTAAGAGGCCAGATGCTACATCTTTTAATAGACGGGCACCATTAACTTCACCATATTTGCTATGTACCCATTTTGTTTTCAATGCTTGTTGCGGGGGGGATTCACATCACCGAATGCCAATTTGTTAGAACAAAGTGTTCTTGTATTGAGAGAAGGTATGAGCAGAGACCTGAAGTCTGCCCACTATCTCAGTGTATTGCCATGTAAATATATGTACATAGGCCAATACCTCTATTTTTATGAATCAATGTATTAACATAGGTACACAACCATGCTTGTACCTCTACCCATAGCTTTGCTTCCTAGACTGCTCCACTGTCTCCTTTTACCTTCCTCCTGCCCCACCATCATGTTCTTGCTCTTTCCACCTCTTGGCACTTCCTCTCAGCTAGCTTGCTGGTGCTCTGACACCCCAGGAGCTCTAGGCCCTCCTTGTTGATTTTAATTCCCTAGTTGTTCCCCTGTCTGTGGCCTTGTTTGCTTACTCCTCCCTTCCCCAACTTCCTTCTCCCCACAAGTCCCTCCGAGACTGGTTGTCCCTTTGCTTTCTCCTTGAGCTTGTTTCCCATGCCTGTCTTATGTAAGTAGACGAACCAGCAGTAACATAAAAGAAATGAAAAAGAAATAAAATATTGAAAAAAAAACCATAGTAAAATCATACATCCTTCCAGGTCTGTCCACTAACCTTTATGACTGTCTCCCCACTGGTCCCTGGGGGAATTCCGGAGCTGCCCTTCCTAACCTGAAGTCTATTTTGGCTTCAACATTGGTAAAGCAGGACACCAGCGGGACGCCATTGATAAAGCTCAAATACTGGTGAAATAGCCCCATGGCAGGCGAAAACTGTGTACCCTAGCTTGTTGTGGATTCTTTCCAAAATTAGAGACTTTTAAAAAATGTCACAGGATGTGGGAAAAATTGTTAAAAATCAGGACCATCGCGCCCAAAGCGGGCCATCTGGTCGCCTTAATGGCGGCTCTTTAGGGGCTTTGTAGCTTGGCTGTGCTCTGGTTGCTGATCTGTTATGTTCCCTTCTTGGGTCGCTCCCCCCCCCCCAGGTGCTGGGGGCATTCAGACTGTCCTGTGTACAAGTATTGCCCTCTGTCATGGTGTGCTCCAGTAAGGGGCAACATGTCTTGCCCTGTTGTCGGCCCTGCAATCTTGTCTGTCACTTAGCAACTCAGTGCAGGGACATTTCCCCCCAGGCTTGGTGTGCTGATAGGGGGTCTAGACCCTCCCTTTCTCTTTTTCATTCCTGGTTTGCTTCCATGTGGGCGTGGTATGCCAGCTCTTCTACCCAACCTGTAGGTTGAGTCTTGTTCTCGGTTGCACAAACTTCTGAGCGAAGAATTGTTGAGCACAACTTAAATTATAATCGTAGCAGGAATAGGATCTGGTAAGTCCCTACAGATTTTACAAACTGCACAAGGCAGCAGAAGAGCCATCAGGAATTCTGGCCCCAGATTGATCAACTTGGAGTCCTGGGGCTGTGCTGAATGTGTTCTGTTTCTTTTTACTGTAAACGAGGTAAAGGGGGACATTCCTACTCCTACTTCACCCACAAATCCGCAGGGAATCCTGAGTTAGCGTTCCTCAAACCACTTGGAGACACTCCTACAAGTTCCACATATGAATTTATTGGCTTTACCTTTTTCCCCAGTGGCATAACACATCTTGCCTTTCCCCCCCCTAAAAACTGTCAGCATAGTTGGAATGGAACAATGCTGCAAACAACCACTCTGGCATATTGATTTTTTTCTTTTGCATTTATTCAGGCTGATTCTCCATCGCACAGGTTAGTGGTTAACCATTACACTCTCGTGAAGAGAAGAACTCGTTGAGTGTTGGATGAAAGCCCCCGTGTCCTGCCTGCCTCCCTCTCCCTCCCTGCAGGGGCTGAGCAGCCAGCGAGCTGCCTGAGGATGTATTGCTCTATCTCACACAGCCAGAATGGGGAAATCAGGATGATTGAATGCCAGCAGTGCACTGTTTCTGTACCAACCACAGAATTAGCCATTGGCCCCGCTTAATGAGCCTATAATCCAATTAGACTAATTGACAACACCCAGAAGGTAAACTATAGGACACACAACATAGTAAGTTAAGATAAAGATGCAAATTAATATATTAAAAATATGAAAGCACCACATAACTAATGTATTTGAAGAACACTTGTGATTTTCAAAAACAGTCATATACTTACTCTCTTATTTAATCCACTCTATGATTCCACTGACTTACTGTACCAGAGTATCAAAATCATATTTAAGACTTAGACAAGGAAGCAGTATAATGCAAATTCTCAGCATGAAACTGTAATGTACCTATTTCAGTAATTTATAGTTCTCATAAAATCTGAGGACCTCATTCCTTACTTCAAAATCTTGACTAATGAACAAATGAAATTGATTCTATATATAATATATATAGAAATCAATTATATATTTCTTTCTTCAAGAATGAGAGGGATAATGTGAACAGATTGGCATAAATACTTGAAAAATATCTCAACATGCTCTCTTGTCTTGGGAAAATATCGAAGCCTCTTGGGACCACTTCTTGGGCAATACTACCTTCCTTCATCTGCTGTGGGCTTGACACAATGTACCTAATTTGGGGAAAAAATTCCAAACCAGTTGCCAGGGACTTGGTTTCAATTTGGGGCAATTTCATGAGCTTCAGAGGCGAGCTGTGCTCCATCGGCTTTGTCTAGCTGTGACCTCTTGGAGGTAGATCATCAAGCTCTTCTTTTAAGGAACCCGGGGAGTTTGAAGTGCCAACCTTTCAATTCATTGTACAGTGTTTGACTGTTTGCACCACCTAGAGACTCCTTTATCTTGGGGAGGTAGCTTGGAATTAGGAGTTTCAGAGACCTGGTCTCATTACATCTCAGGCTAACTGGTTTGGTGTTACATGAGGGGACTTTAAAAAAAAGTCATAGAAAAATGTAATTGAAAGATAATGGAATTTTTTTTTTTAAATTTCAGGAACGTTTCAAAGTTTCTTCATATGTTCACAGAACATACTTTGATTTGACCCTCAATGATTATATGAAGTCTTCTTACAACTTTATCTTCTATGCTTAGATAATTTGACTACACAAATGACAGGTCACTTATAAAGAACACTTGATTGGGCTGCTTGTTCCTAGAACCTTTGGAACACCTTCCCTTTAGAATGCTTTAACTACAGAAGAAAATCATTTACTGATCAAAATGTGGAATGACTCCCAGATACAGATATGATTTCGCTTTTGTGAAATCAATGTGAGTTGCATGCAAAATGTAGAGCATCCTAGCTTTTATAAAATTATTTTAAATTCTCCATGTTTCCCTTCAAAACTTCTTTGATCCAGTCAGAGTACTTATCGATGTGGAAAGAGGCATATGAGTTAGCTGAAGGAGAACAGATTGCTTTCTCCTATGGAGAACTGTCCCTCAATGCCTTTCTTCCCTAATTCAAAATATGACATGCATTTTACAGAACAAGCGCCCCTTCCTCCACATCCACACTTCAGAAATCTGGGAGAAGAGGGAGAGGAGGCAAGTGGAGAAGAAGCATCGGGGTATCTATCACTCCTTAGAGAGGGGTAACCTTCCAAGTCACACGGTGTAGGCTTCAAAACAAGGAAAGGATATAGACTGGCAGCGATCAAGCCTAATTAACCCTGTGACTTGAGGGAGTTGACTCGTAACTTCGTATCGCATAATAGCCACGAAGGCGTTGGGATCCCAGCCTCCCTACATACGAATGGTGCTTCTGTGGGCTACTAACTCTCTGAGCTTCCACGTTCCAATTTCTCCACTAAGAAAAATCGTATGTATCTTATAGGGTTCTTAGAGGGATTAAATCATATCATGAATATCAAGAGTTTGGGCTAGTGCCAGTAAACCCTCAATGTTTGGTTTCTATTATTATTAGACAGCTCATTCCATTAAGCATTTTTAAGATGAAGAAACAGAATCTGTCGCATGATAATGTTCACATTTGTGCTTCACACACTTGTGCTTCTTAGCCTCTCTGGAAAATTCTAGAAGTTGTTGTGGAGAACAGGGCCGCTCCTCCACCTGTTGGCAGCTCCTCAGTGTCTGAAGCACTGTGAATCCACTATGGTATAGGCGTTGGCATACTGTTATTCCTCTCCTACTCTACTGAGTTGTAAGCATTATAGACTGCTGGCCATAAAAATTAATACTATTGCTACCATTTCTTCCTGAAAATGAATTGTGACAGTTACAAAACCTACTGTCAACTTGAGGAAAGGGTAGAGTCTAGCCTGTCAATAAGCTCACTGCTTCATGACCTCATTTGGAGGCGTGACAGAGATAAGTAGCTCACTGGCAGCCAGATACGCTCTCTCACTCTGAGACATTCCTGTTGACAAGTCACATGGAGCTATGCTGACGAAGCCAGAGTCTTGTAGCTGGAGAAGCCACGTGGAGACCCGCACCAGTGCAGAGATGCTTCCACTGCCACTGAATCGCTAAGACTTTCCACCCACTGGCCTGTGATCTTCCTGCATTCGGCGTCATTGCATGTGCTACATGAGTCTGAAGAGGAACTTATAGACTGGTATTGGACTTATTGACTAATATCAGATTTATGGACTTGATCTGGACTGGGCTGGGATGGTTTCTTAATATACAATTACTCTTTATATAAAGCTCTGTCTTATACATATATGCATGTCTATTAATTTGTTTTTCTAGTCAATCTAGACTACTACATGAATAAAAAAGGGAATTATAAAACATAAAAAGAAAATGCAAATTGTGGAATTGAACTTAGGGAAAATAGTTAGAGATGAGTCCTCCAAACATAAGCAGTCTGAAGCCCGATTCATATATTATCTACCTTAGCCTCATCCCCTCTGTCTTAGGAGTTCTTAAAGCACTACACCTGCTTCCCTGTGTTAAAAGCATACCACTCTACCTAGTTTTTCCCGGTTTGGAACCCAAACAAACAAACAAACAAACAAACAAACCAACAAACACACTGGCTTTTCCTTCACCAGTCTCAGCCATTCAGCCAGGAAGGCCCACAGTCCAAATATTTGCATTTTGGTTCTTCCTCCTTGTATGGTTGTTAGAGCGGAGACCTCTGGCCAGTGGACGCTCAGCACACAGAAACCTCGTGGCACAGGAGCCAAGGCAATACGTACTCTGATCTCAGACTCCTATTTCCCTCTCACTTTACGGGCTGATCCCGAGGAGAAGCTGTAGGGCAAGGGGTCTCACGGGAGCAGTTCCCAAAGGGAACTAGAGAAAGGCTCTGGAAAGGAAAGTGGAAGCGATTCCACGGGTTTCTTCACTCTTCTGCCTCTTCTTTGTTTGTTCCAATACATATTTTATACCGGCTCCAGAACTGTCTTTCTCAAATGCACATTTGTTCACATGGTCCCCTTGCTTTACAATCCTTCCATGCTTCCTATGCATTTTTTATAATTTCCTTCCAGATCAAGCTCCTGACAGCCTTTCATCTCCATCCCTGTGTCTCCCTTCTCGGCAGGCTTCGAGGCTCCAGGCATACCAAACGGCTCCTAGTGCCTGACAGCTAAAGGTTTCCATGCCCCTGGCCAGGACCATGTTGTTTTCTTTATTTTTTCTTCTACAATTTTTTATTCATGTTTTTGTTCTTTAAAAAAACATTTTCTTGGGGCTAATACAACTCATAACAATCCACACATACATCAATTGTGTAAAGCTCACTTATACATTCGTTGCCCTCATCATTCTCAAAACACTCGCTTTCCACTTGGGCTCCTGGAATCAGCTCCTTATTTTCCTTCCCCTCCCTCCCCGCTCCTACCCCCCCTCATGAACCCTTGATAATTTATAAATTATTATTTTATCATATCTTACACTGCCCAGCGTCTCCCTTCACCCACTTTTCTGTTGCCCATTCCCCAGGGAGGAGGTTATATGTAGGTCCTTGGAATCAGCTCCCTCTCTCTACCCCTACTTCCCTCCCGGTATCACCACTCTCACCACTGGTCATGAGGTACTCCTTTGTCCTGGATTCCCTGTGTTTCCAGCTCCCATCTGCACTGCTGTGCATCCTCTGGTCTAACCAGGTTCACAAGGTATAATTGAGATTTTGCTAGGGGGGTGGGGGAGGAAGCATTTAAGAACTAAAGGAAGGTTGTGAATTTCATTAATGCTACACTGAACCCTGAGTGACTCATCTCCTCCCCACTAACCCTCTGCAAGGGATGTCCAGTTGTCTACAGATGGGCATTGGGTCCCCATCACGTGCTCCCCTCATTCACAATGATATGGTTCCCCCCCACTCCCCAATTTAGTGCTTGATACTTGGACCCCTTGACCCTTCATGATCACACATGCTGATGTGCTTCTTCCATGTGGGCTTTGTTGCTTCTGGGCTAGATGGCCGCTTGTTTACTTTCAAGCCTTTAAAACCCCAGATGCTATATCTCTCGATAGCTGGGCACCATAAGCCTTCTTCACCATACTCACTTATGCACACATTCATCTTCAGCATTTATATGGGGTAGGTGGTCCCACAATGATGGTTTTTGTTCTTTGGTGTCTGCTACCTGATCCCTTCATCACCTTGTGATTACACAGGCTTGTGTGCTTCTTCTTTGCTCAGCTAAATGGTCATTCCAGGACACTCACCTTCCCAACATAATCTCTGAAGACAAACGTGTGCATAAGCAAATGTGGTGAAGAAAGCTGATGGTGCCCTGCTATCAAAAGATATAGCCTCTGAGGTCTTAAAGGCTTGAAGGTGAACAAGCGGCCATCTAGCTTAGAAGCAAAGCCCACAGGGAAGAAGCACACCAGCCTGTGTGATCATGTTGCTTTCATCTCCTAGGTCTAGAGCCTACCTGGCATAACTCCTGCCTCACAGCAAATGATCCATATGTCCCAGGTACAGGAACAGATGCCTGCACTTCCGTACATACTCTTTCCCTGATACCTCCTTCATTTCCATCAGATCACTGCTGGCGTCACTCTTTCTCTGTACAATCTCTCCTTCCCTCTGTCCATACCACAGGCTGTCATGGGAGATGTATCTCTCTCCCCTCTGAGCAGTCTGTACTATTTTAGCACATAGTTCCTAGTGCCACTTTAAACTGTCCACCCGTTTCCTCTCACGACCAGACTGTGTGCTCCTTTATGGAAGAGAATTGTGCCACTCAGACATGGT